>NC_051226.1:522137-532137 GCF_015220715.1 Pygocentrus nattereri
GCCCGATACCGCTCCAAAACACGGTGGGCCGCGCTTCTCCCTGGAGGGGAAATTGAGATGTTAAAGTTTCCACATAAGCCGAGATAAAAGCGATCTCTGAAACCTGCTTCTGAGACTAAAGGCTAATGCAGCTAGAAAGAGTGGAAGATTATTTTAAATCCGCTCTGAATTCAAATAAAACTCGGACAGTCTGATAACGACAGTACGTTCTATTTACCAGCACCTTCAACACATCCTGAAGCAGATCAGACCAAAACATCCGGAAAGAAAAGGCAGAAGAAGAAGTTCTAATAACGGCGAGCCCAACATCCCACATGCTCACCAATTAGGCCTCGTGAGCAACGTGCTTTCGTCCGATCGCGGCTCTGAGTGAGGCAAATACCGACTACACGCAGACTACACCCAGACAACACGCCGACCACACGCCCACTACACACCGACTACACGTGGACTACACCCAGACAACACGCCGACCACACGCCCACTACACACCGACTACACGTAGACAACACCCAGACAACACGCCGACCACACGCCCACTACACACCGACTACACGCAGACTACACCCAGACAACACGCCGACCACACGCCCACTACACACCGACTACACGTGGACTACACCCAGACAACACGCCGACCACACGCCCACTACACACCGACTACACGTAGACAACACCCAGACAACACGCCGACCACACGCCCACTACACCCCGACTACACGTAGACTACACCCAGACAACACGCCGACCACACGCCCACTACACACCGACTACACGTAGACTACACCCAGACAACACGCCGACCACACGCCCACTACACACCGACTACACGTAGACTACACCCAGACAACATGCCGACCACACGCCCACTACACACCGACTACACGTAGACTACACCCAGACAACACGCCGACCACACGCCCACTACACACCGACTACACGTAGACTACACCCAGACAACACGCCGACCACACGCCCACTACACACCGACTACACGTAGACAACACCCAGACAACACGCCGACCACACGCCCACTACACACCGACTACACGTAGACTACACCCAGACAACACGCCCACTACACACCGACTACACGCAGACTACACCCAGAAAACACGCCGACCACACGCCCACTACACACCGACTACACGCAGACAACACCCAGACAACACGCCGACCACACGCCCACTACACACCGACTACACGTAGACAACACCCAGACAACACGCCGACCACACGCCCACTACACGCAGACTACACCCAGACAACACGCCGACCACACGCCCACTACACACCGACTACACGTAGACAACACGCCGACCACACGCCCACTACACACCGACTACACGTAGACAACACCCAGACAACACGCCGACCACACGCCCACTACACACCGACTACACGTAGACTACACCCAGACAACACGCCGACCACACGCCCACTACACACCGACTACACGTAGACTACACCCAGACAACACGCCGACCACACGCCCACTACACACCGACTACACGTAGACAACACCCAGACAACACGCCGACCACACGCCCACTACACACCGACTACACGTAGACTACACGCCGACAACACGCCCACTACACACCGACTACACGCAGACTACACCCAGAAAACACGCCGACCACACGCCCACTACACACCGACTACACGCAGACAACACCCAGACAACACGCCGACCACACGCCCACTACACACCGACTACACGTAGACAACACCCAGACAACACGCCGACCACACGCCCACTACACGCAGACTACACCCAGACAACACGCCGACCACACTCCCACTACACACCGACTACACGTAGACAACACGCCGACCACACGCCCACTACACACCGACTACACGTAGACAACACCCAGACAACACGCCGACCACACGCCCACTACACACCGACTACACGTAGACTACACCCAGACAACACGCCGACCACACGCCCACTACACACCGACTACACGCAGACAACACCCAGACAACACGCCGACCACACGCCCACTACACACCGACTACACGTAGACAACACGCCGACCACACGCCCACTACACACCGACTACACGTAGACAACACCCAGACAACACGCCCACTACACACCGACTACACGTAGACAACACCCAGACAACACGCCGACCACACGCCCACTACACACCGACTACACGCAGACAACACCCAGACAACACGCCGACCACACGCCCACTACACACCGACTACACGTAGACAACACGCCGACCACACGCCCACTACACACCGACTACACGTAGACTACACCCAGACAACACGCCGACCACACGCCGACCACACGCCCACTACACACCGACTACACGCAGACAACACCCAGACAACACGCCGACCACACGCCCACTACACACCGACTACACGTAGACAACACGCCGACCACACGCCCACTACACACCGACTACACGTAGACAACACCCAGACAACACGCCGACCACACGCCCACTACACACCGACTACACGTAGACTACACCAGACAACACGCCCACTACACACCGACTACACGCAGACAACACCCAGACAACACGCCGACCACACGCCCACTACACACCGACTACACGTAGACAACACGCCGACCACACGCCCACTACACACCGACTACACGTAGACAACACCCAGACAACACGCCGACCACACGCCCACTACACACCGACTACACGTAGACTACACCCAGACAACACGCCCACTACACACCGACTACACGCAGACTACACCCAGACAACACGCCCACTACACACCGACTACACGCAGACTACACCCAGACAACACGCCGACCACACGCCCACTACACACCGACTACACGTAGACAACACGCCGACCACACGCCCACTACACACCGACTACACGCAGACAACACCCAGACAACACGCCGACCACACGCCGACCACACGCCCACTACACACCGACTACACGTAGACTACACCCAGACAACATGCCGACCACACGCCCACTACACACCGACTACACGTAGACTACACCCAGACAACATGCCGACCACACGCCACTACACACCGACTACACGTAGACTACACCCAGACAACACGCCGACCACACGCCCACTACACCCCGACTACACGTAGACTACACCCAGACAACACGCCGACCACACGCCCACTACACACCGACTACACGTAGACTACACCCAGACAACACGCCGACCACACGCCCACTACACACCGACTACACGCAGACAACACCCAGACAACACGCCGACCACACGCCCACTACACACCGACTACACGTAGACAACACGCCGACCACACGCCCACTACACACCGACTACACGTAGACAACACCCAGACAACACGCCGACCACACGCCCACTACACACCGACTACACGTAGACTACACCCAGACAACACGCCGACCACACGCCCACTACACACCGACTACACGCAGACAACACCCAGACAACACGCCGACCACACGCCCACTACACACCGACTACACGTAGACAACACGCCGACCACACGCCCACTACACACCGACTACACGTAGACTACACCCAGACAACACGCCGACCACACGCCCACTACACACCGACTACACGCAGACAACACCCAGACAACACGCCGACCACACGCCCACTACACACCGACTACACGTAGACAACACGCCGACCACACGCCCACTACACACCGACTACACGTAGACAACACCCAGACAACACGCCGACCACACGCCCACTACACACCGACTACACGTAGACTACACCCAGACAACACGCCCACTACACACCGACTACACGCAGACAACACCCAGACAACACGCCGACCACACGCCCACTACACACCGACTACACGTAGACAACACGCCGACCACACGCCCACTACACACCGACTACACGTAGACAACACCCAGACAACACGCCGACCACACGCCCACTACACACCGACTACACGTAGACTACACCCAGACAACACGCCCACTACACACCGACTACACGCAGACAACACCCAGACAACACGCCGACCACACGCCGACCACACGCCCACTACACACCGACTACACGTAGACTACACCCAGACAACATGCCGACCACACGCCCACTACACACCGACTACACGTAGACTACACCCAGACAACATGCCGACCACACGCCCACTACACACCGACTACACGTAGACTACACCCAGACAACATGCCGACCACACGCCCACTACACCCCGACTACACGTAGACTACACCCAGACAACACGCCGACCACACGCCCACTACACACCGACTACACGTAGACTACACGCCGACTACACGCCGACCACACGCCCACTACACACCGACTACACGCAGACAACACCCAGACAACACGCCGACCACACGCCCACTACACACCGACTACACGTAGACAACACGCCGACCACACGCCCACTACACACCGACTACACGTAGACAACACCCAGACAACACGCCGACCACACGCCCACTACACACCGACTACACGTAGACTACACCCAGACAACACGCCGACCACACGCCCACTACACACCGACTACACGCAGACAACACCCAGACAACACGCCGACCACACGCCCACTACACACCGACTACACGTAGACAACACGCCGACCACACGCCCACTACACACCGACTACACGTAGACTACACCCAGACAACACGCCGACCACACGCCCACTACACACCGACTACACGCAGACAACACCCAGACAACACGCCGACCACACGCCCACTACACACCGACTACACGTAGACAACACGCCGACCACACGCCCACTACACACCGACTACACGTAGACAACACCCAGACAACACGCCGACCACACGCCCACTACACACCGACTACACGTAGACTACACCCAGACAACACGCCCACTACACACCGACTACACGCAGACAACACCCAGACAACACGCCGACCACACGCCCACTACACACCGACTACACGTAGACAACACGCCGACCACACGCCCACTACACACCGACTACACGTAGACAACACCCAGACAACACGCCGACCACACGCCCCACTACACACCGACTACACGTAGACTACACCCAGACAACACGCCGACCACACGCCCACTACACACCGACTACACGCAGACTACACCCAGACAACACGCCCACTACACACCGACTACACGCAGACTACACCCAGACAACACGCCGACCACACGCCCACTACACACCGACTACACGTAGACAACACGCCGACCACACGCCCACTACACACCGACTACACGCAGACAACACCCAGACAACACGCCGACCACACGCCGACCACACGCCCACTACACACCGACTACACGTAGACTACACCCAGACAACATGCCGACCACACGCCCACTACACACCGACTACACGTAGACTACACCCAGACAACATGCCGACCACACGCCCACTACACACCGACTACACGTAGACTACACCCAGACAACACGCCGACCACACGCCCACTACACCCCGACTACACGTAGACTACACCCAGACAACACGCCGACCACACGCCCACTACACACCGACTACACGTAGACTACACCCAGACAACACGCCGACCACACGCCCACTACACACCGACTACACGCAGACAACACCCAGACAACACGCCGACCACACGCCCACTACACACCGACTACACGTAGACAACACGCCGACCACACGCCCACTACACACCGACTACACGTAGACAACACCCAGACAACACGCCGACCACACGCCCACTACACACCGACTACACGTAGACTACACCCAGACAACACGCCGACCACACGCCCACTACACACCGACTACACGCAGACAACACCCAGACAACACGCCGACCACACGCCCACTACACACCGACTACACGTAGACAACACGCCGACCACACGCCCACTACACACCGACTACACGCAGACAACACCCAGACAACACGCCGACCACACGCCGACCACACGCCCACTACACACCGACTACACGTAGACTACACCCAGACAACATGCCGACCACACGCCCACTACACACCGACTACACGTAGACTACACCCAGACAACATGCCGACCACACGCCCACTACACACCGACTACACGTAGACTACACCCAGACAACACGCCGACCACACGCCCACTACACCCCGACTACACGTAGACTACACCCAGACAACACGCCGACCACACGCCCACTACACACCGACTACACGTAGACTACACCCAGACAACACGCCGACCACACGCCCACTACACACCGACTACACGCAGACAACACCCAGACAACACGCCGACCACACGCCCACTACACACCGACTACACGTAGACAACACGCCGACCACACGCCCACTACACACCGACTACACGTAGACAACACCCAGACAACACGCCGACCACACGCCCACTACACACCGACTACACGTAGACTACACCCAGACAACACGCCGACCACACGCCCACTACACACCGACTACACGCAGACAACACCCAGACAACACGCCGACCACACGCCCACTACACACCGACTACACGTAGACAACACGCCGACCACACGCCCACTACACACCGACTACACGTAGACTACACCCAGACAACACGCCGACCACACGCCCACTACACACCGACTACACGCAGACAACACCCAGACAACACGCCGACCACACGCCCACTACACACCGACTACACGTAGACAACACGCCGACCACACGCCCACTACACACCGACTACACGTAGACAACACCCAGACAACACGCCGACCACACGCCCACTACACACCGACTACACGTAGACTACACCCAGACAACACGCCCACTACACACCGACTACACGCAGACAACACCCAGACAACACGCCGACCACACGCCCACTACACACCGACTACACGTAGACAACACGCCGACCACACGCCCACTACACACCGACTACACGTAGACAACACCCAGACAACACGCCGACCACACGCCCACTACACACCGACTACACGTAGACTACACCCAGACAACACGCCGACCACACGCCCACTACACACCGACTACACGCAGACTACACCCAGACAACACGCCCACTACACACCGACTACACGCAGACTACACCCAGACAACACGCCGACCACACGCCCACTACACACCGACTACACGTAGACAACACGCCGACCACACGCCCACTACACACCGACTACACGCAGACAACACCCAGACAACACGCCGACCACACGCCGACCACACGCCCACTACACACCGACTACACGTAGACTACACCCAGACAACATGCCGACCACACGCCCACTACACACCGACTACACGTAGACTACACCCAGACAACATGCCGACCACACGCCCACTACACACCGACTACACGTAGACTACACCCAGACAACATGCCGACCACACGCCCACTACACACCGACTACACGTAGACTACACCCAGACAACATGCCGACCACACGCCCACTACACCCCGACTACACGTAGACTACACCCAGACAACATGCCGACCACACGCCCACTACACCCCGACTACACGTAGACTACACCCAGACAACATGCCGACCACACGCCCACTACACCCCGACTACACGTAGACTACACCCAGACAACATGCCGACCACACGCCCACTACACCCCGACTACACGTAGACTACACCCAGACAACACGCCGACCACACGCCCACTACACCCCGACTACACGTAGACTACACCCAGACAACACGCCGACCACACGCCCACTACACCCCGACTACACGTAGACTACACCCAGACAACACGCCGACCACACGCCCACTACACACCCCGACTACACGTAGACTACACCCAGACAACACGCCGACCACACGCCCACTACACACCCCGACTACACGTAGACTACACCCAGACAACACGCCGACCACACGCCCACTACACACCCCGACTACACGTAGACTACACCCAGACAACACGCCGACCACACGCCCACTACACACCCCGACTACACGTAGACTACACCCAGACAACACGCCGACCACACGCCCACTACACACCCGACTACACGTAGACTACACCCAGACAACACGCCGACCACACGCCCACTACACACCCCGACTACACGTAGACTACACCCAGACAACACGCCGACCACACGCCCACTACACACCCCGACTACACGTAGACTACACCCAGACAACACGCCGACCACACGCCCACTACACACCGACTACACGTAGACTACACCCAGACAACACGCCGACCACACGCCCACTACACACCGACTACACGTAGACTACACCCAGACAACACGCCGACCACACGCCCACTACACACCGACTACACGTAGACTACACCCAGACAACACGCCGACCACACGCCCACTACACACCGACTACACGTAGACTACACCCAGACAACACGCCGACCACACGCCCACTACACACCGACTACACGTAGACTACACCCAGACAACACGCCGACCACACGCCCACTACACACCGACTACACGTAGACTACACCCAGACAACACGCCGACCACACGCCCACTACACACCGACTACACGTAGACTACACCCAGACAACACGCCGACCACACGCCCACTACACACCGACTACACGTAGACTACACCCAGACAACACGCCGACCACACGCCCACTACACACCGACTACACGTAGACTACACCCAGACAACACGCCGACCACACGCCCACTACACACCGACTACACGTAGACTACACCCAGACAACACGCCGACCACACGCCCACTACACACCGACTACACGTAGACTACACCCAGACAACACGCCGACCACACGCCCACTACACACCGACTACACGTAGACTACACCCAGACAACACGCCGACCACACGCCCACTACACACCGACTACACGTAGACTACACCCAGACAACACGCCGACCACACGCCCACTACACACCGACTACACGTAGACTACACCCAGACAACACGCCGACCACACGCCCACTACACACCGACTACACGTAGACTACACCCAGACAACACGCCGACCACACGCCCACTACACACCGACTACACGTAGACTACACCCAGACAACACGCCGACCACACGCCCACTACACACCGACTACACGTAGACTACACCCAGACAACACGCCGACCACACGCCCACTACACACCGACTACACGTAGACTACACCCAGACAACACGCCGACCACACGCCCACTACACACCGACTACACGTAGACTACACCCAGACAACACGCCGACCACACGCCCACTACACACCGACTACACGTAGACTACACCCAGACAACACGCCGACCACACGCCCACTACACACCGACTACACGTAGACTACACCCAGACAACACGCCGACCACACGCCCACTACACACCGACTACACGTAGACTACACCCAGACAACACGCCGACCACACGCCCACTACACACCGACTACACGCAGACTACACCCAGACAACACGCCGACCACACGCCCAATACACGCAGACTACGTGCCGTTTACACCCAGACTACACGCCCACTACACGCCGATTATACCCAGACAACACGCCCACTACACGCCGACCACACGCCCACTACACGCAGACCACACGCCGACCACACCCAGACCACACGCCGACCACACCCAGACTACACGCCGACCACACCCAGACTACATGCCGACCACACCCAGACTACATGCCGACTACACACAGACCACACGCCGACTACACCCAGACTACACGCCGATTACACCCAGACAACACGCAGACTACACACCCACCACACACCCACTACATGCAAACAATACACAGACCACACACCAACTACACGCCGACTCAGATAACACGCCAACCACATGCCCACTACACACTGACCACACGCCGATTACACACAGACCGCATGCTGACTACATGCCGACCACATGCCCACTACATGCCGACCACACGCTGATTACACGCAGACCACACGCAGACCACCTGCAGACCACACGCCGATTACCTGCAGACCACACGCAGACCACACGCCGATTACCTGCAGACCACACGCCGATTACCTGCAGACCACCCACCAATTACAATTATATAATCACTCTTAAAGC
>NC_051226.1:537137-617137 GCF_015220715.1 Pygocentrus nattereri
TCCTCACAGCAATGTTCAGTCAAGACTCAACACAGAGTAAAAAGTAGGGGTCACGCTTTAATCTTGATGTTGGCGAGTTGCTGATCACGTTATTGACACCAACATGGACGCTTCAGAGAACTCAGCAGGTGAGGAGCCTGGAGATTTCAGCGTTCATATCTCAGGTTTCCTGAAGGCTCTCAATGCAATTCTGGACTGGCTGGAAAGGGCACGTCATGATCTACTGACCAGCGGAGTTTCTCCACCGATCCACAGAGCTATTAAAGATCAGATGTTGAACGTCGCTCGCTCCCGTTTCCCGAAGACTACAGTAAAAAGATTAGAGCTCCATGGTGCTCGAAACTTTTCTGGTTCTCCAGATCTCTCGGCATGTTGCCTAGGGTGCGCCTAAGTAGGACACAAATTTGTGAGATTCCAGAGTCCGTATCTCTGGTTCCCTGAAGGCTCGCAACGTAATCCAGGACTCGTTGGAAAGGGAGTTCGTCATGGGGTCCAAATTTTAAAGCTGCCTTCTGCAAAGCACTGACTTTTCATGTGGTTTTATTCATGAGGTCATCAATGACCTTTCATTTCAGAAGAAACTCTGGAGTGTACAGACTTTACGACAGCGCACTCGTCTGAACTTTTCAAGCTTATTACACACTGTTTCAGTAAAATGTGAGGAATACGCTGTTTACTATGAATACTATAAATGTTAAAAGATGTTTTGCTCTATATTTAACTGCTAAAACTTAATACAGCCCCGCCCCCGGGCAATCCCGCCCCCACCCCGGACAGATGCCGTGCCCTCAGGGGCCGCCCACGACGCCTGGTCTGGACACGCCACTGGCGAGCACAAAGGAAGAGTGAGAGCGCTGAGCGTGACCGTGTGTCTGTGTGAACAGGACCCTCAGGTGGGCGTTCAGAGAGGCTTTGTGTTTACCTGCAGGCAGACCTTTCCCTCTCAGCCGGTCCCGAATCTCTCTGCTCCTCTCAGGAAGAGATTCCCGCTCCGTCTGAGACAGCAAACCGTCCAGCTACAAACACAGAGGGAGAGGGACGTGGGGAGTTAAAGGGAGGGAACAGAAAGATAAACGGTGAAACGCTGGGAGAAAGAAAACAAAAGCAGGATGTTGGTCAGCAGAGCGCACAAAGAAGGTAAAGTCAGCAAGAGAGAGACTCAGGGCAACAGAGGGATAAAGGCCAAACAACGAGAAAAAGGAAGGAAGATTTGAGCAAAGTTTACTGAATATCTGTTGCAACCTTCCGTCTGAATATCTATTAAAGCTATTAAAGCCCTAATTAAATAAAACCTTCTAATTAAAAATAAAACCTGATTTGTTTCTGAGGCCGTTCACATAATGTTTTAAATGTGACGTCTATGCGACATCAGTGAGAACAGATCAGCTCCTGTCCAGAAACTGACCCACATGCGCAAAAGAACAGTGTTTTAAATGGTGCACTCAGATCCACAAACTCGCCTGTGCAGCTAACTCACTGTCTCCATCTCTGTATCTGCTCTGATCCAGCTCAGAAATCCAGTTCAAACCCTTCCTGAATCCGTAGAGCTGCCCTTTCCATTCCATCTCATCCCGAGATCCTATGAGACTCACATCCGGAGTTATGAGCCTGTGAAGAGGGGCTGAGATACACGTCATCTGCCTCTCACCGTGTGGAGCTGCTGGATTCGTGTGTCCGTCTACATTCTGTGTGAAACTGACCGACGGACACTCAGGAGATCACGAAGGACTGACCGTCACGCCGGACACCCTTCATTCTTCATTCAGTCCACATCAGAGACTTGTGTGAAACGGCGTCAGAGAGTTTCCAGCTGCTGAAGCTGCAGCAACATATTCAACTGCGCAGCCAATCAGAGCAGAGTTCATTTACATATAACTTAAAGCTTAAAACAGCCTGTTTAATTCTAGGAGATAAAGAGAGGTTTAAAAATGGCCAATGACCATTCTAGCCGTGAAATGTATCCGATTTTATCGCGCAGCCCTCGTGCGACGTACGCTAACAAAAGCACCTCCAGAGGCTCAACGTGAGACGAGAGCTCCTTCGGCCGCCGCTCGGCTGAACACGGATAAACAGACACTCAGTCGGCCAGTCGTACAGCCACACTGCTCAATCTAATAACCGACCCTTATCTGGTTAAACTTCCCAGAAAAGCTACATGCACCACAGCAGCTCGTCCAGCTTTACTGCAGAACCAGCGGCAGAGAAGATGAGAAGACGTCAGTGAAGCGTAACGATTCTCACACTTACTCAAAAGACAGAACTCAAAAACTTTCACATTAAAACACGTTTTTAAACAGAGTGCAACACCGGGCGGCGGCACGACGACCGTTACCGTTATCGTGATGAATGATGTTACACGCAGCTTTACTGAGAGGATCGCTGATACTGACCGTCCTCAGAGAGATTTCCTGTTTAACTGCACTTGGTGCTGCGCTGAATCAATTTATCAGTATAAATTATTAAAATTCGTTTTTGGCGGTATTTTTTAATGAAGTGGTTCAGACGTCTTTACAGTGGTGGTGATGGGAACCAGGCGTCGCCATGACTACAACATAGATATTCATTCATTTATGGCATTTGGCTGACGCTCTTATCCAGAGCGACTTACAGTTTGATCATTTTACACAAGTAGGCCAAGGCGGTGTTGGGAGTCTTGCCCAAGGACCCTTATTGGTATAGTGTAGGGTGCTGACCCAGGTGGGGGATTGAACCCCAGTCTACAGCGTAAAAGGCAGAGGTGTTGACCACTACACTAACCAGCCACCAGATATAGACACTTTATTTACCATCCAGAACCACCAGAGAACCTACACGAGTCTTCTGAGCTTATATGGAATGTTGATGATAATCTGGAAAATAGTGGAAAATCTGGAATAATGAGTTTTCTTTGGGGACTATTTTGCCGCACAGCGCCCTGCATGTCTCCCTCCACCATGAATGGAGTTGAAGTTCTCTAAACTCTCATAAAACAGCGTCTCAGTCATCAGGCAGTGAATTCAGAACCAGTTCATGTAGGAACTTTCTGTAGGAGCTTTTAGAGGGACGTCTGGTTCCCATCACCACCACTGTGAGGAGCTTTTAGAGGGGGACGTCTGGTTCCCATCACCACCACTGGGAACGGTTCTGACTCGGTAAGCTTCTCTAGAACACCAAACCGCTCTGTTTACATCAGAACCACTTAATTCTGCAGGGATTCTGGAAAACAGGTGACCGGTGATTAAGTTAGTGAGCTGAACCTGTTTCCAAAACCAACAACCCCTCTTGTTTAGATCTCAACAAAATACAGAAATTTAGAAAAATCAGTGGAATTCCCCTTTAAGCATTCACAACATCCTTGATGTGATCAGAAAGGCCTACTGTGATGAAACGTGACATCATTTATCATGATAATAGTGAATATGGTCACACTGCTCACCCCTACTGTGGCACTACAATGCCTGGGACACAGGCTCCAGGCGGGATCAGCTCCAGGCGTTTATCAGCGTGTGCACTGAACGAGCGGAACGACGTACCTGGGAGAGGCTCCCGAGCACCAGGCGCACCAGCTTGCGGACGTAGGAGAAGGCGGGGTCGCAGGTGGAGTTGCGGATGTGCGTGCTGCAGGCGTTCAGGATGGAGCGTACGGACAGACGGGAGAGCGTGGAGTCCTCACACATCTTCAGCAGAATCCCGTTCAGGTGCTCACTGAGCTTCATAGGCTGACGGGAGCAGACAGACAAGAACAGACACATTTATTATCCAGAAGATGTTCTACAGCCTCATCGCACAACAGCGCCAAACCAATCACGTGGTTCTGTTCTGGGGAACATGTTGCCCAATTTAGATTTACTGTGCCGTCAGTGATCCGCAAAGGAACAATAGCAACGGAATTTCCAGCCCAAGCCTTAAATCTGCCACTCTTACTGAGGAAAACGTTAGATTTACATTTTCTTTTACTCTCACAACTATAATCAAAAAGCTGGAAACGGCTCTGGAGGCAGTCTTCAGCCCAGATGGTCTGGACCAGGACTTCTGCAAAGATGCTTTGGAACAATAAGCGCTATTTGAATAAAACTGCACTGAACTGAAGGCATACTGAGTCCAAAAGTATCCAGACACGCTCTGACGGGTGAACCCTTCGCTCTGGACGTTCGTTTGACGCTTACCTGGCTTTGTGGAATCTCAAAGTCGGCCCCCCAAAACAGAGTCATCCCGAGGGAGTACATGTGCATCTAGAGTCAAAAAGAGAAGCCATAATAAACAAAACCATCACAGGAGACTGTGGGCGACACACACACACACACACACACATATATATATATATATATCGTTTTGCTGATAATACCAGCTGATGCTGAGCTTCTACCGACCTCAGTCAGCAGTGGTGCTGGGCAATATGACGATAATGTATCGTTATGAAGATAAATGATGACACAGTGCGGTTTTCTAAGCATATTGGGGGTCGTGGGCTGGAGGTCAGGGAACCGGCCCTGTGACTGGAAGGCAGCCGGTTCGAACCCCAGAGCCGACAGTCCATGACTGAGGTGTCCTTGATCAAGACACCGGACCCCCAACTGCTCCCCGGGCGCCGTGGATAGGGCTGCCCACCGCTCTGGGCAAGTGTGCTCACTGCCCCCTAGTGTGTGTGTGTTCACTAGTGTGGACGGGTTAAAATGAGGAGGTGAAATTTCTCTCAATATTTCGTCATTTTTCTGTCGTGCGAATGAAGAGGAAGAAGTGTGAATCTGCTGACTCCGTTCTACAGGCTGAATATTCTGGGGTGGTCATAAAGAGGTGAACCGAGCGGGCGAGAGAGGAGAGAGAGGCGGTGACGGAGACACTGCGCTTGTTTTTACGGGTTGTAATTAGTCGTTTCACTAATAATGAGGCACTACATGCTCCTCTCTATCAAATCTCACAACAGCATCATTTCTATGACTTTATTAATTCATATTTAGACTTTTGGTCACGAGACCAATCAGAGCAAACTCCGTGACGCTGGATTTGATGCTGAAAGTGGACGAACTGCCGGAGCACAGAAACATAAGCAGGACATAAACCCGAATTTGAGAACGCTCCTTAAATTTCTCTCAGAAAATATCAATTTCCAAACACCCCAGATTATCTTTCAGATCTGCCTGAAAACAAGTGAACATCCTCTACAGGACACAAGCGGAAACATGAGAAAGGCCGACTGAAGAGGACTGCCTCTGACTGAGATACAGGCACTGACTCGTTAACAGACTCGGAGACTCAGACAGAAGGTCAGTCTCACTAATACAGCAGCTCTCTGACCTTTTGTTCTGCATTAAATGCGGCTAAAACACTTAATCCCCCCGGCGACGTCTGTGCCGTCCCTCTCGGAGACACACTCTCCCGCCGCCGCTCTGCCTAAAGCTGCTCTACCTGATTTTTACTGTTACTGGTTTATTTTCATTACTTTATTATTTATTTTGTTACCAGTGAATTACGTGGCCCTTATTAGTCCCACAGCCTCCATTTAACCCGTCTGTGCAGTGAAGCACCACATACACACTAGTGAGCACACACACTAGGGGGCAGTGAGCACACTTACCCGGAGCGGTGGGCAGCCCAATCCACGGCGCCCGGGGAGCAGTTGGGGGTCAGGTGTCTTGCTCAAGGGCACCTCAGTCACAGACCGTCCGGCTGGTTCCCTGACCTCCAGCCCACGACTGCCCCCTATTCAGTCATTTTCTACTGTGTTTGTATGTATTTTTATTTATTAATTTTTATTTGTTTATTTGTTTATTTATTTATTATTCATACTTGCCTGATGTGTGATTTTTTTATTGAATGTATTATTTTTTGATATGTTCTCACACACTACCCATCAATGTTCCTGCCTCAACTCAGCAACACTGTAAATGAGGGTCACCCTCCAACGTCCCCCGAGGTTAAGTTTTGATTGATTGATTGACGCCATTGCAAAACAGCCATTAAAGCACAAATCACTCATTTTTCTGCATCTGAAAACGACACAGCAGCCGAATCTCCTCTCAGCCGCTCCGTCAGCGAGTCGCTCCTCGCCTTCATTCCAGCTTCCAGTCTTTTCAGGAGACCCACTTCCAGCTCCCTCAGAGAGCCTGCAGACGCGCCTCCACAGGTCTTAAGCTCTACTGGAGCTGGATTAGTTTCATCAGACGAGGTGCGGTGCTGTGATCTGACTGGCTGATTCATACAGGACACCGGATCTCTAATGACCCCAGATTACCCCAAACATCACGGCACGGACGCTTACGTCAGCGCCTGGCACCAAACATAAACCGCGAAACGTGGCGCCGGATGCTGCTTATCAACGGCATTCCTAAACGATGGTGCATAATCACGGTGAAAGTGAAACAGACAGGAAATGAGATATTCCATCGTCATTCCATCGTCAAAACGTGTGGCTTCATCACGAGCCTGTGGGTTGAGGAACCGGGTCAAGTAAGATCGAGTTTAGCCGTGAGGCCGTTTTCACTTTGCCCGGAACTCGAGTCCACACCCAGGCCTGACTCGGGGCTCACTCGGGGGAGGGGCTCAGTACCACCAGTTTGCTGTAACACACAAGATCTCCATCAGAAGCGCGGAGCAGCTGCGGACTTCCATACCTCACTTTTCCGCGTGCAGGTCTGCGGGTCGGAATGGCTTCATCCGTTTGCTGCGTTTCTCATGAAACGTGTCTCCGGTTAGTCAGACTGAAATCTGATTGCAGCGGGGCCGGAATATGCAAAGCAGCTCGTTATGCAGCAGCAAATTACCAACTGTTTATTAAGTCGTCTGTCCATGTTGATATTAACCAGCTCGTTTCCTTCCAAACCTTCCGAGTCCCCATGACCACCTTCCTCACACACAATACACCCAGCGATGCGCTGCATGGGCAGGAGCTGTGGCTGTACTGGGAGGAGCTGCGGCTGTACTGGGAGGAGCTGCGGCTGTACTGGGAGGAGCTGCGGCTATACTGGGAGGAGCTGCGGCTGTAGCTGTGGCTGTACTGGGAGGAGCTGCGGCTGTACTGGGAGGAGCTGCGGCTGTAGCTGTGGCTGTACTGGGAGGAGCTGTTATTAATTTTTAATGTGCAGTTTGATGTGGCCTCCAGATCTAATCCTGGTGCTGAGGACGCGTGACGTGACCAGGTGTGGACGGGGTCAGAGTTCACTGGAAGTAAATATCAGACCACCGATTTCAGGAGGACTCTAGACGGGTTCTCTATTCCACTCCCGGGCTCAAGTACAGCTCTCGCACCTGCCCAACGTTCCAAACCCGTGGAACAAGTGGTCCTGGGTCCAGGAAAGAGCTCAAGCGTGGTCAGGCTATTGATGTGTTGGTCCTCAGGGCCCAAATAACGGAAAAGCAAAACAGAGGCAGTTCCTACATCACTAGTTATTACACCACTGTGATGCTGATCATGGGGGCAGTTTCGGGGTGTACCAGCTCTTCCAGGTGGTTGTTAGGAGCCTCATTTTCTCTGTAGCTTTTTCATATTGCTTTTCTCCTTCCTTATGCAAGTGGACAGGCGTCTATTGGACCTCCTCTTAACACCTTCTGAGAAATGAGTAACTTGTACTTGAAGGCTGTTTTGAATGGAAATGAAATTAAAGGGTCTCTGACGTTTTGCTTGTTACTGTACATGCAAACAATTTTCCATTTTCCTGCTCTTACAGCTCTGCTGCCTCAAAGAGAAGAAGAGGAGAGTCACTTCCCTCGGTGCGGCCTGGCCGGAGGAAAAATAACTTGGGGTTTGCCAAAGAATGCAGAAGATTCTCTGACTGAGCCATAAAAGAACAGAGCCCGATTCACCGCCTGTAACGCGGCTCCGCGCTCATACAGGAAAACAGCTCAGAAGCAGAACATGAGATGCAGTAATGCTAAGACAGGACATGCAGTCCGGTTCTAGGTCTGTCGCAATTATTACATTCTCACCAAATCAGTTATTTAGGACGACTGCAATTATGCAAAGTGCCTACAGTCGTTAGACTTCACAGACATACATTAGTACATCACAGACATTAGTACATTCACTGAAACACCACGAAGGTTCTAGCTTGGAGCTCTTATATGGTCACTCTGGCGTAGAACGTGTGCTTGACTCTACACTAGTGTGTGTGTGTTGTGTGACTTTAGATTTAGGCCCAGTGCCATTTCTTCTTCTTACCCCTACCCCTTGTTTTCGAGGGTCTCCCCTCTGAACTGAGCTACAGGGCAGTGGTTGAGATCTTCCTCTGAAATGAGACCCTCTAATAAAAGAGCATCACTTCATTAACAGCTACTAGCGCCGCTCTGTAGGCGACCCTGCCCGTCTGCAGGGACAGCAGAGGAGGGGAAAGTTCAGCTCCTCACTGCTGGGCTTTAGTTACATTTAGGGGTCATACGCCTTCAAAGAGGGGGGCAGTTATTTATTATCACCCCCCCTAATTCTTCAGTGATGTGAAGCTGAATTTTCCTGTTCCACCTTAAATGGAGCAGCAGGTACATTCTGGAGCCTCAGGTGTCAGAATTGCTGGGCTATTTAAGGTGGAACGGGAAAGTTAGCTACGGAGACGTCGGCACTATTAGTGATATTTATGCTTTTTATGAATAAAAGAACCAAAACACACTGAAACAACATTAAAGTGAGATAGTATGACGATTATTATAATATTTTAACAGAATATTCTCTCCTCTGTGTTTCTGGGGGCTTCAGAGTGGCTCAACCGTTGAGTTCGATCCCTGGTGATGCCTCAGCCGCCCGTGGCCGGGAGCCCTAGATTTATGTTTGGTCTTTATGATCTAATGAGTTTGAACAGCCCAAACCCATCAAACCCTCACTGTGACGTCATTCAGCCGGTATCAGAGGCCTGGTGCCCTCAGCTGCCCTACCTTCTCTATGTCGGAGATGGAGGAGAGGTTGAGGCCCTCGAGGATTTCCGGGGCGGTGAACGCTCTCAGGTCCTGCTGAGTCACATTCTCGTCCGTGAAGGAGATGTTTCCGGAAGGCATGAGCAGCAGAGACCAGGGGGAGATGATAAACCCCAGAGCAGAGGGATCTACAGAGGGGAAGACAAATAAACAGCAGGAATAAACAGCTGGAGATGAAGGCGGACGTCTGATTAGGTCAGATACAG
This sequence comes from Pygocentrus nattereri, assembly GCF_015220715.1. Classification (NCBI taxonomy): domain Eukaryota; kingdom Metazoa; phylum Chordata; class Actinopteri; order Characiformes; family Serrasalmidae; genus Pygocentrus; species Pygocentrus nattereri. The sequence goes on from NC_051226.1 coordinate 546,221, forward strand.
GTTCTGGACCGGATGGAACAAAAGGTTTAATCTCCACCCATCAGGACGCATAAAACCGCAGTTCTAAATGACTGAATTCCGACCCCGACCTTAGAACGAGAAGCAGGAGCGTTTACGGAACATTTGTGTGTGTAGAATGTAGAAAACTGATGAATTTACCGTTTGAATTTCAGGTTTTCTTAATGAGGTCCATCACTGGCCTTCAGGAAACCGGGTTAACGGAAATGTTTCCACTGAACGTGTAAAACACACATTACTCTGTTCATTTAGCACTACGAGTTCTAGACGCTCAGAACGTCACGTTAACCTGGCTAATTCATTTTTAATTTGAATGCTGCGTTCCTTCGGGAGTATTCGTTTGTGTCTCTGACCGGCGGCTTAGACTAGTAAGTTCTTCTTCCATCCACCAGCTCCGGGAATGTTCTCCAGACCAGTCCATGTGGAAAACAGTACCGGCTGAAATTCTTCTTAAGGTTCTAGTTGTGTCATTATCGTTAGACCGACATGCAGATAAAGTGACATACGAACAGGTCAGAACTCGCTAATTCACCGCAGCCTGAGGTCAGTCAGTCCAGTCTATGGTCTTCAGACTGTAATGAGTTAACAGGGAAAAGAGAGCAGAAGGAAAAGCCAGTCTCTTGGGGTTAGCCATCAGCCTGCTCTCCGTGGGTTCCACCTATGGCGCTCCTCGCTCGGCCGGCTGCTTCAGGCAACACTGCGGTCTCGGCGTACAAGCCAAGTAAAAGGTCCTATCTAGAACCTTTTTGAAAAAGGGTTCTTCTATTGTGTCAAGCTTGTCATCGTAACAGAAGAATCCTTTTAGGCACTTTTCTCAAAAAGGTTCGATACAGAACCATCTTCAGTACATTCTACATCAATCTGAACAGCACTTGAATTATGGAAAGGGTTCTTTGAGTGTTCATGGTTCTATACAGAACCATTTTCTGTACTAAAGAACCAGCTTTCTTGAGAGTGTAGTTCTATATAGAATCTTTTTGAAAAAGGTTCTATACGGCACAAAAAAGAGGTCTTCTGTTGTGAAAAGCTTGGCATGTTTTTTATGCTATTTGACACTCTTTTCCAAAAGGTTCTATATAGAACCACATAACACATTCTCCATCAACCTGAAGAACGGTTTGATCACGTAACCCTTGAGAATTATGGGTGTTCGTGGTTCTATACAGAAGCATTTTCTTTACTAAAGAACCCTTGGAGAACCATTCTTTAAGAGTGTAGTTCTATACGGAACCTCTTTGAAATGCGTTCTACTTGGCACAAAAAGGTTTCTTCTATTGTTGCAAGCTTGACATCGCAACGATAGGAGAACCCTTTTCGGTGCAATGAAGAACCTTTAAATCATGCCAACTCGTCTTTGAGTGTTAATGGTTCCTTCTTCTATTTTTAAGAGAGTGTGGATCTTAATGGAAAACCGGTTCCGCTCTTTACGCCGCAAACACGGTCGAAAAACGTCTCCTGAAACAAGCGGAGCGGAAAAGTCTGCCGACTGAGGGATGAACCTGGCGCAGCGCGGCTTTAATGTCCTGGAATTCGAGGAGTAAACACACGTTTCCTGTGAGGCCTGCTGACCATAGCAGGACCTCCGAGAGCAAAACCTCAGATCTCCGAGCGTTTGGTTCTCCACAGACTCTCTGCTCAGCACAGCAACTCGGGAACATCAGCCGTCAGCCTGAAACCAATCAGACCCCGATCCAACAACACAGCACGTCTTTCTTAAACAGCAGCAGCAGACGCTCCACTGAGAACCTTTCAGAGGCAGTGAAGGGAAGAGGCAGCGAGGCAGCTGGGGAACAGTCAGGGCAGGCCCACCCAATACACCTCTATCTGCACCATCAGCGACCAGACCAGCCGTCACCAGCATCTGCTCCAGTGTAAGAAGCTAAAAGGAGAAGCAAAAGCTGAAGGGCAATTCCACCAGTTCTCAAAATCCCAGTCATTCACTGCTGAAAACCATCGTTCCTAAAACGTCTCCACATGCCGGCTCCTGTCTCACGGTAGAGCTGGGATTAATGTGGTTATTAATGTGTTTAAATGAACAAATTTATTGAGGCAAATTATTTTGCCTTTGTATTCACCAACTTTCGGAATTCATTCTCTATTAAAGTGTAACTGCAACTCCATTTAAGGTGGAAAGGAAAATCCAGAAGAGAATCTGGTGAATCGGAAGCTTCGTCTTTATTTGAGAGTTTTGACAGTTTATTATTTTTATAAAATCTCCCAGTGGAACGTTCTGAACTCTGGAGATGTGCAGGTCATACGGATCCACCGACCAGCTGATCTTCTCCTCGTAGTGTTTCTGGAGACTGAAGCTGAAGTGCCCTCATATCTGTTGAGGTGTCTGTGGTCACTCTGGTCAGTGTTGTTGGTGTTGATCCTCCTGCAGGGCTGCATCTGCAGTAACGGTGATGAGACGAGCTCCTCAGAGCTCAGAGCTACAGCTCACCCTCCACCACGGAGACACGGCCTATTTAATGAGATCTATGGATTGTGCCGTGAACTGAGCTGGTTCCACACCGAGTTTACAGTCTTGGTCTAGACAGTTGACACTGGCGCTTCTTTACAGTTGAAACTGGTCTAAACAGTCACAGTAAAAACCCTGAGAGGAGTCACAGTCATAAACACTCGTATCGCTCAACCTTTAATCAAAAACAACGCAGAAAAGATCTTACAGGCCTGGGAAGCAGCTGAGCAACGCGAGGCCGTTCGTCTAATCAATGGGAATAAAATGCCTTCGACTGCTTCTGCTGTGGGAGAGGACACCTCCTCGCCTTCAACAGAGCACATGCCAAACCAGCTTCATCATCCTCCTCCTCCTCGACCCTGGAGGTGAAGGATTGATCCCCGGCTGAAGTGCTGAGGCTCAGAATCAGGGCCAGACGAGTGAAGATCAGGACTCAAACGGCTTTACAGATTTTTAAACACTTAGATTTGATCATCTGGGGCTGTTTTGTCTGTGATGTGGAGCAAACTTTACAGATACAATGCACAGCATGCAACAGTCTGAGGGCTTTTACTAGAGAGCTTTTACTCAAGAGCTTTTACTCGAGAGCTTTTACTCGAGAGCTTTTACTCGAGAGCTTTTACTCGAGAGCTTTTACTCGAGAGCTTTTACTCAAGAGCTTTTACTCAAGAGCTTTTACTCGAGAGCTTTTACTCGAGAGCTTTTACTCGAGAGCTTTTACTCGAGAGCTTTTACTTGAGAGCTTTTACTCAAGAGCTTTTACTCAAGAGCTTTTACTAAAGAGCTTTTACTCGAGAGCTTTTACTCGAGAGCTTTTACTCGAGAGCTTTTACTCGAGAGCTTTTACTCGAGAGCTTTTACTCGAGAGCTTTTACTCAAGAGCTTTTACTCGAGAGCTTTTACTCAAGAGCTTTTACTCAAGAGCTTTTACTTGAGAGCTGTAACTAAAGAGCTGTTACTAAAAAGCTTTTACTGAAGAGTTTTTACTCGAGACCTTGTACTAAAGAGCTTTTACTCAACGCATTCAGAGTTTAAATAAAGGCTGATCTCCAATTCATGTTTTTCAATTTCATTTTTGATGTCATTTAAAAACGCCTGTCGTCTTTTGATTCGTGTGTAAATTTCATGACGAATGCAGCAAAAGAAACGGTCCAAAATACTAAAAGTCTGTTTCCGTTGACTTTCTGGCTTCTCCTGTAAAGTTAATCAAGTTTTGCAGTGAAACACTTCAGAAATGATTTCACTAAAACGATCAGATCAACTCGTCACCTTTCAATCTCACTCCCTTCAACATTTCACGAGGAGTGTGAGTCGATAGTGACCCGGTCATTTCGCGGCCGTGTTTTTAAACTGTTCATTTCTGATGTCGCCTCTTTTACCCGCAACTCAACGAGGACTCGATTGTGCGCTGACCTCTCTGGCTGTGAGAAAAGCTCTGAAGCTGTAGGCTCTGCAGAGACACAACAGCTCTGGAAAAGAGCCTGGCCCTTCAGATAGATGACCGGTCTGTGGTCAAGAGGGGCTGGCATCGGCTCAAACGCTGCTAACGACCTAGCGAGCCCCCTCCTCCTCGAGGGGCCTTGGCTGAGGCTGATAAAAGGCCTTTTGTCCGCTGGAGAAATGCGCCACCACTAATCCTTATCAGCCCAGAGAGGACAGACCCGGAGCTGAGCAGGCAGCAGAGCGCAGATACATTTCAGAGAACGGAGACCCCTCCCCGAGCATTCATCAGGTACTAGACGGCTCTAACGCTACGGTCAGAAATCACTGAGGGCTCAGAGCTCAGACAATCCCCAGCTTTTCCACAACACCCCCAAATGATCCTCCAAAGTTTCTGCATAGTAAAAAGGCGAACCAAGTCATTCAGAGCAGTTTGGTGTGAAACGCTCTGTTCTAGATAAACTGACCGAGTCAGAGCTGCTCACAGTGGTGGTGATGGGAACCAGACGTCCCCCTCTAAAAGCTCCTCACAGTGGTGGTGATAGGAACCAGACGTCCCTCTAAAAGCTCCTACAGAAAGTTCCTACATGAGCTGGTTCTGAATTCACTGCCTGATGACTGAGACGCTGTTTTATGAGAGTTTAGAGAACTTCAACTCCATTCATGGTGGAGGGAGACATGCAGGGCGCTGTGCGGCAAAATAGTCCCCAAAGAAAACTCATTATTCCAGATTTTCCACTGTTTTCCATCATCAACATTCCATATAAGCTCAGAAGACTCGTGTAGGTTCTCTGGTGGTTCTGGATGGTCAATAAAGTGTCTATATCTGTGTTGTAGTCATGGCGACGCCTGGTTCCCATCACCACCACTGTAAAGACGTCTGGACCACTTCAGACCAAACCCTCTGAATGGCTCTTGTTTCTTGAAACTTCTGAAAAATCAGTGGAATCCACCTTAAAATCCCCACACAAAACCAGAACGCCCACCTGCTTGTTAAGAAATGGCCAGTCATGAACACAAGTTTCCAGAATAAGAGATGCCATGACAGGAAAATAAATAAATAAATAAATAAATAAATAAATAAATAAATAATCTTTAAAAGCATTTATTTTAACCTTCTAATCTCCAACCACCTCCACGCAGGCTTCACTTTTCAGGTTAGATTAGTCTTAGGTTTTAACAGGTTTTTAGTATTTTTTTAGTTGTTTTCTTTCAGTTGATTTATTATTTATTTTATTTGTTTTACATTATTACCTCAGCCAAGCTTCATAATAACGATGTCCAGGCGTTTGACTTTAACGAAGGGTGGAAAAAGTCCATTAGTCAAAAATGAAATAAATAAATCATAAAGCTCTGAAGATCAACGGCAAGAGGAAGAGGGTTGTCCCCTCACACCGTTACCGCACCCCCGGGTCTCAGAGCGGTCAGCAGCCGGCACGCTGATCACCGCTGAGGAGGCGCGAGGCTCACGCAGCCGCTGACCGATTCCCGCGCCCGGCAGGCGAGGCCGTTGCGTGGTTTGGGCTCAGAGAGTGGCCCAGCGAGAAGCTTTAGATGACCCGAAGCGGCCATGTGGAAGTGATAAAGCCCCGACAGGCGAAGGGAATCTGATGTTTTCCACATTAGGCCACGTGTGAGGGAACTGGTTTGGCCCTGTGGTCACGCCTGCGGTCAGAGAGGAAATAAAGAGCCTTAAACCTTTTGTTTACATCGCAGCGGCGCGTCACAGATACGACGTCACTTTCAGTGCCGGCCCATTTCATAGGGGACCTGCTATGCTGGATGTTTCTGGGCTCTACTAGAACAGATTTGGGTTCCACAAACACAAAGACACATCCTGTGTCCTTAAGCCCCGCCTCCCAGTGAGCCCAGTGTGCTCTGATTGGTCAGCTCGCCCTCTCTGTTCTGATCGGTCAGCTTCCAGAGCGGTTCCGTCCCTCCCTGCAGTCTGCAGACAGACCCCCCCTCCTGAGCAGCTGTAACTCTGCTGTGGCTGGTTCTCCGGCGGCGTCGGTTCTGCCGGGTCAGTTTGATCCAGAGTGGATCCTGAAAGTCCAGTCGGCGTCTCCACCACACACTGCAGCACTGACCACACTCTTCCTCCTCCAGTAGCCACTGTGCACTGTGTGAGGGGGCGGAGCTCGGCAGTAGGCGGGCATTCAGGACTGTGTTATGAGATGATGTCATCCTGTAACAAAGGAAAAGGGCTGGAATTCCAACGAGGCGTTTCAGGCAGCTGAGAAAAGTGGGTTCTGTGGGAGAGAGGTTCTCCGTCTGGAGGGAACGCTGAGCTCTGGGACTCTGCAGGACGTTTACAGGCACAAAAAGCAACAACACAAAGAAAAGAGGAAAACCGGAATAGCAGAACCGGCCTGCTTTAACGCAGTCAGCTCTAGAACGTTTATCCAGGACGGAGTCAATCAGCCAAGACATGCTCACTGTCCAGTTTTTGCTTCTTTACTTTAGCGCTGGAGCTACAAGGCTAATGTTGCCAGGGAACACTGTAAGCCAATAGTCACCCAAATCGTTTTCCATTAATACATCGTCAAAACTTTCCAGATTATTGGTATAACTTGTTCAAACTTACTCTGCAGCATGCGGTCTCGGCGCCAGATGCCTGGGGGTTTATTCTGGAACTGAATCCAGTCGTATCTTTTTCAGCTCCAAAGAAACTAAAACAAAACTTGAGTTTGTGCCGAGTCGCATAACTGTCAAACGGGCAAATGATGGACTATTATGGACTGAAATATTTGTGAGAAGATAGATCAGATATAAAACAGTCCACCTGAAAGAGAAGGACTACAGAGAAAACGGGGCTCCTAACAACCACCTGGAAGAGCTGGTCGACCCCAAAACAGCCCCATCAGCTAAACAGCACTGAAGGCTTTGATCTCTGAGTGAGAGGAGAAGATCAAGCTGCTTCAGATCTGAAAACAGACTGAGCTTTGGAGGTGTGTCTGCAGGTTCTTTGAGGAGCTGGAAGTGAGGATCCTGAGAAGAACAGAAGCTCGTTCTGCTCGTTAGACACGTGACGTTACGAAATAGAACCACAAACACTCAAAGGACCCACTGCATGCTAAATGGTTCTTCAGATTAAAGCGGTCCTATGCAGCACCAAAACGGGTTCGGCTACTGTTACAATGTCAAGCTTGTAATAACAGAAAACTGTTTTTGGTGCTACAGAGAACCACATACAGTGCATTCTCCATCCATCTGAAGAACCATTTCATCACACACAGAACTCTTTAATCATGCAAAGGGTTCTCTGAGCGTTCATGGCTTGACACAACCATTTTCTTTACTGAGGAACCCTTGAAGAACCATCATTTTTAAAACTATACATACTTAAATCAAGCATCTGTCAACGTTCTCACAACTGCTGTCTGCAGTTTACTCGCCCTCTACAATGAAGGAGGGAGGGAAGAAAAACTGCAGAACTGGCCAGACCAGAGGAACCAGGAGAACAGGACCGAGGAGAGGGAGAGAGAGAGAGAGAGAGAGAGAGAGAGAGAGAGAGAGAGAGAGAGAGAGAGAGAGAGAGAGAGAGGGAGGGGGAGAGAGAGAGAAATTCCTGAGAGAACAAACAGAGGAGGAGGAGGAGGAGGAGGAGGAGGAGGAGGAGGAGGAGGAGGAGGAGAGGCGAACAGTAGAAAAATGAAGGTGAGGAGAAACAGAAAAATAAACAATAGATGTCTGTCTGTCAACCAGGTGACCTTATAGAACAGGGTGACGAGGGACTGATGCCGCGTCCTTCACCTGGCAGATTCAAACATGTTTAAAAATAAGATCAATAAAAAGGTAAATAAAGAAAACCTGAGATCATTATTATTATTATTATGATTATTATTATTATTATTATGATTATTATGATGATGATTATTATTATTCATCATTATTATTATTATTATCATTATTATTATTATGATTATTATTGTTGTCGTTGTTGTTGTTGTGTATGAAAGGTTTATTGTTTTGCATCTATTGTCTAAACCTAGAAGTGTAAGGCAAAATAAATCACAGCAAACCTCAGTCTACAACAACGACAATGACAACCACGATGACGACCACGACGACGACCACGACGACGATGACGACCACGACCACGACGACGACGACGGCGATGACGACGACTCTCTCTGAACTAGTGTCATCTGAAAGCAGCTTTACAGAAAAGCAGTTCAAGGAAGAATCCAAAGAAAAATAAACACAAGAAAATAAAGGAGTCCATGAGCAGACGAAAGGAACTGAATCCAGGTCCAGTAGCGAGAGGAACCCGGGCTCAAGGGAGGAACCCGCCCTCCTCTGGCCGAGCCCAGATGAAGAGAGAATATCAGAGATGAAAAGATTTCATGACAAGATACAACAAAGAATGTTAGAGCTTGAACATCTCTCTGAAATAGGACCATCTCACAGGTTCTCTGAGGGAAGATAACCAAAGTCTACACATACGTCTGTGTGTGTGTGTGTGTACACATATACACACACACACACACACACACACACACACTATATATATATGTCGTTTTGTCTGTCTGTCTTTATTAATTGAAGACCTCGTTTTTAATTTATTACTGTATTTATTTTGGTAAATTTGTAAACAATGACCAAAATAAACAACACCCAACAAACAGCGGAGGACTCTGAGGCACTCGGACTGAACACAAGGTCCAAACCACAGGCCACAGCTGCTGAGTGGACGCTGAGTGGACGCTACCTGGCAGCAGGAGAAAGTTCAGCACAGTGGAAGCAGAGATGGCGTAACTTCAAAAAGCCGGCGGTCGTCTCAAGAGCTAAAATAATCCTCTCGCTGATCACGGATTCAAACGGAACCAGAAAACATTCCCCGGAGCTCCTTTACGGCCACGTTATCTACAGCTTCACTATAAAATATGGCTCATCGACGGTTCCAGCAGGTCTCCTCCCTGATAAACCTTCGCTGGAGCCTGGTAGACCAAGACCATCCTCTGCTCTAACCAGAGGCAGATGTCCTTCAGGAAGGACTTCAGAAGGGATTCCTACCAAATATTTCTCCTCCAAATAAAGTCCTGCTCCAATTTTTAGACACAAAGCGTTTTTTATTGTAATACAGGCTGGATCAAAAAGACTCATCCGATTTCAAAGCGCCGTGTTTTTACAGCCGTCAGGCGCCGAGGAACCAACCACACTCCAACTGTAAGAGGGGGTCACAGAGTTCCTGACCGGCTCCTTCAGTCTGAGAGGAGCTGAGACCCCAGAGCAGAACGTTCTGCGTTCTCCACGTCAATCAGAGTGAATCCGTCAGAACTGAGCAGCGGGATTTTCATCAGCAGTGAAGCTCCAGCAGCTCAGAGCGTTCGGCGCTGGTTCCACAGCACTGGATGATCTCCGAAATCCCACTGAAAGAGCCGTGAGAGCGGCGACGCCCGACACGCTCAGTCCAGTCTGGGATGAGTCTGACTGTGGTGTTGATGTCGTCCGTCCAGCTGGAGGACGTTCAGACTGAGACCTTGTAGAATTACATAATAAACTTTATGCTCATTTACACCGTTTACAGCTCACTGCACTGATCTGTGATTTACAGGAGAAATCAATCATTTTTAATCAGATCAATCATCAGTGCTCATAGACACTGACTGCATGTTCATTATAAAGAGAGCAAAATTAGTGGCGTTTAACTGGATTTAGAGCCAAACGCAGATTAAAATCACAGTTTTTGACAGTGATTTTTAAATGTAGCTTGTTTCAGGTTCTTCTTTCTGTCTGTTATCTATTGTGACACAAGATGTGCTGAAAAGAATTTCTTAAGCACTGCGATACGATTTTCGCCCGACCCTTCGCCCGCCTCTTCGCCCGACCCTTCGCCCGCCTCTTCGCCCGACCCTTCGCCCGCCTCTTCGCCCGACCCTTCGCCCGCCTCTTCGCCCGACCCTTCGCCCGACCCTTCGCCCGCCTCTTCGCCCGACCCTTCGCCCGCCTCTTCGCCCGCCCCTTCGCCCGACCCTTCGCCCGCCCCTTCGCCCGCCCCTTCGCCCGACCCTTCGCCCGACCCTTCGCCCGACCCTTCGCCCGCCTCTTCGCCCGCCCCTTCGCCCGACCCTTCGCCCGCCTCTTCGCCCGCCCCTTCGCCCGACCCTTCGCCCGCCTCTTCGCCCGACCCTTCGCCCGCCTCTACCTGTGCCTCCAGGCTAAAACAGCCCTTATGACTTCAGCGTGAGTGGGTGGAGCTAAACTGCTGTAAGCCAAAAAGCCATGCAAATGTGTGACATCACAAAACCAATTCATTAACAATGGGCTGTTGTCACAGTCACACATGGAGTAAAACATACGACCGATGTCAGAAAATGAGGAAAACTGGTTCCTCTACGATATGAGCTCAACGCCACTCGATGATCGATGTCCCGCGGTAGACGGATGAAACGCCACCTCAACGCCACGCCTGAAAGGCCGTTAACCAACGAGAGCCGAGCGAAGCGAAAAACTTATTCTTCCTTAATTGACGTCGCAAAAAAGCAAATAAAACCCACAGCTGTACGCAAACGTTTGGGCACCGGGCCAAATTTCACAGTCGGGCATTCTCCGAAGTGAAAAGAAGCCGAACCCATCCGCCGGAACGCCGTGCAGCGGGAATCTGAGGAGTGCTTACGTACCTGTGCGCATGAGCTCATGCAGACTCTCGGCGCTCTGGCTCAGCACGGCCCACACCTCCTCCTCCTGCAGCGGACCTCCTCGCACCTCCAGAGCCTCCGCCAGAGACACGTGCATGGTGCCTGTGCAGAACCGAACAATCAATTAGAACCACACCACAGGAACAAACGGGTACAGTGCTGTCATGAAGTTCTGCGGAGAAGCAGGGGATCAACCCAACGCTGGGCACAAACCGGCACACACTCCTCACGCTGGTACAGACGGTCAAGCAGCCTGAGCTTCTGGCCACATCACCACATGTCCTGGCCACAGCCTCCCACCAAGGTTCAGAGCGAGTGGTCAGTGTTTTAGAGATCTGAGCCAGAGAGGATTTTCAGGGCATGCAAGTCTTTTTTTCAACACAAGTTATTGAGCCGTTTGTGCGCATCACAACACCCAGCCCATCACTGGGCTTCAGTCCAGCCTCCGCACTGCGGGGTCAGCTCCTTCAGACACCTTCAGCGCACCCAGACTAACAGAGCACACTCAGGCTTTTAGTCCCATTCACACAGATTTAAAGTGAAACAGGGGAATAATGAAATGGACCATCAGCTGGTCAGCCTGCAGTTATTCAGAAACCAGGTTCACTTTAGGGTTCCAGGTTCCAGGTCTGGCTCTCGGACCCAGTCAGTGTTCATATATAATCTGATGTGCGTCTCTCAGCTGATCTGTCTGTCTGTCTGTCTGTCTGATAGATGATAGTATATAATGACGTATTACCACACAGAATTAAACTGAATTAACTCTGTTGGCACTGATCGGTCAGACGTCTCCTGCAGGTATTAAACTGACCCTCTGTCTGTTACAGTGAACCCACCCGTCGGCTAATCTGGAGCACTGCACTCCCTCATTTTGGGTGGACTTGTCCTGAACGGTAGGAGCTGGAAACAAAGTTCAAGTGTTGGTTTGTAGCACAGACGTTTATGTAGCTTGTATATAAATATGATTATTCCAACGTAAATATTTTAAGGTCGTGCTCCGCCCTCCCCTGATAAAAACCAGCCAACACTGGGGGATCTGGCAACCCCAGGCAGGCTGCCTGGCCTGAGAGCAGCGCCTCTGACCACAAAACACCGAAAACAGGAGTGAATGCATCACATTCTCAATCTAATTTCACAATCATAAACAGCCCCTTAACCCCATAACAGCCCCTTAACCCCATAACAGCCCCTTAACCCCATAACAGCCCCTTAACCCCATAACGGCTCCTTAACCCCATAACAGCCCCTTAACCCCATAACAGCCCCTTAACCCCATAACAGCCCCTTAACCCCATAACGGCTCCTTAACCCCATAACAGCCCCTTAACCCCATAACGGCTCCTTAACCCCATAACGGCTCCTTAACCCCATAACAGCCCCTTAACCCCATAACAGCCCCTTAACCCCATAACGGCCCCTTAACCCCATAACGGCTCCTTAACCCCATAACAGCCCCTTAACCCCATAACAGCCCCTTAACCCCATAACGGCTCCTTAACCCCATAACAGCTCCTTAACCCCATAACAGCCCCTTAACCCCATAACAGCCCCTTAACCCCATAACGGCTCCTTAACCCCATAACAGCCCCTTAACCCCATAACGGCTCCTTAACCCCATAACAGCCCCTTAACCCCATAACAGCCCCTTAACCCCATAACGGCTCCTTAACCCCATAACAGCCCCTTAACCCCATAACAGCCCCTTAACCCCATAACAGCCCCTTAACCCCATAACAGCCCCTTAACCCCATAACAGCCCCTTAACCCCATAACGGCTCCTTAACCCCATAACAGCTCCTTAACCCCATAACAGCCCCTTAACCCCATAACGGCTCCTTAACCCCATAACGGCTCCTTAACCCCATAACGGCTCCTTAACCCCATAACAGCTCCTTAACCCCATAACGGCTCCTTAACCCCATAACGGCTCCTTAACCCCATAACGGCTCCTTAACCCCATAACGGCTCCTTAACCCCTTAACGGCCCCTTAACCCCATAACGGCTCCTTAACCCCATAACGGCTCCTTAACCCCATAACGGCTCCTTAACCCCATAACAGCTCCATAACCCCATAACAGCTCCATAACAGCTCCATAACCCCATAACAGCTCCTTAACCCCATAACGGCTCCTTAACCCCATAACGGCTCCTTAACCCCATAACGGCTCCTTAACCCCATAACAGCCCCATAACAGCTCCATAACCCCATAACAGCTCCTTAACCCCATAACAGCTCCATAACAGCTCCTTAACCCCATAACAGCCCCATAACAGCTCCATAGCAGCTCCTTAACCCCATAACAGCCCCATAACAGCTCCATAGCAGCTCCATAACCCCATAACAGCTCCTTAACCCCATAACAGCCCCATAACAGCTCCTTAACCCCATAACAGCCCCATAACAGCCCCATAACAGCCCCATAACAGCCCCATAACAGCCCCATAACAGCCCCATAACAGCTCCATAACAGCTCCATAACAGCTCCATAGCAGCTCCATAGCAGCTCCATAGCAGCTCCATAGCAGCTCCTTAACCCCATAACAGCTCCATAACAGCCCCATAACAGCCCCATAACAGCTCCATAGCAGCTCCATAGCAGCTCCTTAACCCCATAACAGCCCCATAACAGCCCCATAACAGCTCCATAGCAGCTCCATAGCAGCTCCATAGCAGCTCCATAGCAGCTCCATAGCAGCTCCATAGCAGCTCCATAGCAGCTCCATAGCAGCTCCTTAACCCCATAACAGCTCCTTAACCCCATAACAGCCCCTTAACCCCATAACAGCCCCTTAACCCCATAACAGCCCCTTAACCCCATAACAGCTCCTTAACCCCATAACAGCTCCTTAACCCCATAACAGCTCCTTAACCCCATAACAGCTCCTTAACCCCATAACAGCTCCTTAACCCCATAACAGCTCCTTAACCCCATAACAGCTCCTTAACCCCATAACAGCTCCATAGTTTACATGAGACGATGTGCAATAGCAGACGCGGCCAAACCAGTGCAGGTTCTAACATCGCTAGCTTTTACACAAACACTCTCAGAGATAAAAGGTTCTAGACTGTCTCTGGGTCAGCTCCCGTCTCATCACTGGGGTGGAACCCTCAGGGCTCCATCTCAGCACCTTCAGTCAGGGATCATAACTGAACCATAACCCACTGAAATGATCTGTTCTAAGCTGGACTGACTCCACACACCCCGCCTCGCCTCGCCTCCAGGCTTTTACTCTACTGCTCTGTTTTAAAACATTCAGTTATGAAAAGGAACAAATACCAACTTTTCACCTGGAGGACCTGATTTAAGCTCCACAATCAGACCTTAGAACCACTGCTGGAGCTTTGAGGGAACGTTTACACTGATTGGACCCTGATGAAGGAGAAACGTTCCTGAACAGAACCTTCATTTCTGACCGTGCAGATGTACAGTCTGAGGGGCGGAGGGAGCCGTCGTCTCTCAGGGGCGCGGCTGCTGCCGCTGACTGAGCAGCTTGGTTGTGTTTTCAGGTCTTTTCCTATAAGCTGTGCTGACGGGACTCACAGCCTTCAGAAAAGGCCGACAGCCCAGAAAACGCCTCGGTAAAACCTTAAATGATTCCGAAACGAGTCGGAGTCGTTTCCCAACGAGCTGGAGGAGAACTGAATCACCCTGAGGTCAGAGATTTACAACGCGGTCCACTCCAGACGCTCCGGTCAGTCCACATTTTTGTTCTCGGCCCTTGATCGACTGGTTCAGGCGAGTGGGAGGTGAAGGCTGGCGGGGGAGATGTCTTCAGGTCTTCAGGAATGGACCAGAAGCATCTGATGTAGAAACCCAACATCTGAGCCCTGCTCTGCACACATTACGAGCAACTTTTAAAATATTTAATTCCCTTCTCTTGCATGAAATGGACCTGATTATTAAACAAATGATTAATAATACTAGACATTATTATTATTATTATTATTATTATTATTATTATTATTATTAGTTTAAGTGCTTTTTTAGAGTACGCTGCCTTGAGGAAACATTGAGGAACAATGAAGATTGAGAAAGTGGTACAGAGCCGCGTTCCCTGCAGCGCCCAGACGTGGCGTGACGGGCTAAACCCATCCCACCGTCCCGGCCGGCGCTGCTTCTAGGCAACAAACACATTTCTGAAAATTCTCGGAACAAAAATCCGAGCCTGTGGCAGACAGAAAACCCCAAACGATGATTTCCTGATCTCTAATATTAGAATAGAATTCAATATCGGAGAGAATTCGCTGTTAAACTTCCCTGAACCGCAAAAATCACACCAGAGCAGTTCCTCAACACCACAACGCACTCATAAGCATGAGGGTTCCTCACAGGAGGCGGCACCTGGTGGAACCCTACAGGCAGAGAACCCTTTTTCCTTCTCCGCTCTGTGGCGGGACAGATGGGAAGACACACCGGCTGGGCAGGTGGAGGTGTGGGGGTCCGGTCATGCCCCAGAATTGCCTATTAACCAGCGAAATGTCCGGCTACTTTTATTCCGTATAAAGGCGTATTAATTTATATAGACACAGATTTCTTTAATATAAAGACACGTGAACACGCAGTGACTCGGCTCTGAACACCCCTGGGCGTCAAACTCGGCCATTAAACGGGCCACACTGAAAAAATTATTCAACCTATGCCAGCTATGATGGCAGAAAGAGGGCACAGAACACTTGAAGGATTTATTTAAAAAGAAAACAGATTGTTTTATATGAAACAACAGACCACATTACCTGCGGAAAACCGGGCTTTAAAACTGCCCGTTCACTTCGTTTTCATGGTGCTGCTCCAATTCGCTGTGGTGGGAGCACACATGCAGTGCATGCTGGGAATTGTAGTGCAGCTCAGGGGTGAAACAGGCCAATATAATCAGGAAATGGCGTGGCACAGGCCTGACTCGGCCCGCGGGCCTTGTGTCCCCACATGGGGAGTAAACCATCACAAAAATAAGCAAAATAAGAAGCCACTGTAACAAAAACCCATTCCATGAAGCTCTCTACGCTGTTCCTGAGCTGATCTGAAGGCCACATGAAGTTTGGAGGTCTGTAGTGATGGACTCTGCAGAAAGTCGGTGACCTCTGCGCACTATGCCCCTCAGCATCCGCTGACCGCTCTGTCATTTTACGTGGCCGACCACTTCGTGGCTGAGCTGCTGTCGTTCCCAATCGCTTCCACTTTGTTATAATCCCACTGACAGTGGACTGTGGAATATTTAGTAGTGAGGAAATTTCACGACTGGACTTGCTGCACAGTTGGCGTCCGATCACGGCACCACGCTGGAACTCACTGAGCTCCTGAGAGCGACCCATTCTTTCACTAATGTCTGTAGAAGCAGTCTGCAGGCCGAGGGGCTCGGCTTTATACACCTGTGGCCATGGAAGAGACTGGAACACCTGAACTCAGTGATTTGGATGGGGAGTAAAAACTTCTGGAGATATAGTGTATTTTATACTAAGGCTGTTTGCTATCTGGTCTTGGTTCCTCTCGAGGTTTCTTCCTCCTGCCCTTCAGGAGATACTCCTTACCACTGTGGCTCATGGGGGCTCAGACCAGGAATTTTCTGTAAAGCTGCTTTGGGACGACACCTGCTGTAAAACTGGCTACATAAATAAGCGGTCACTGTGCGGTTGGTCAGTGTAGTGGGTCACACCACTGCCTTCTAGGCTGTAGACTGGGGTTCAGTGCCCCGCCTGGGTAAACACCCTACACTATACCAATAAGAGTCCTTGGGCAAGACTCCTAACCGCCTTCGCCTTCACCTGTAAAATGATTGAACTGTAAGCCGCTCTGGAGAAGAGCGTCAGCCGAATGCTGTAAATGGCTTGACTGGACTTCAATGCATCTTGGCTGCGTTTCTATGCGGCCTCTTCCCGATATAATCCTGAAACTCGGGACGCATGAAGTGACCAGGTGTCAATGGGGTGAACGTGCAGCCTCATGCGTCTTTAACACAGTGACGGGAATCACGGTGGCTCACAGGGCTCCGACCCACAGCACGGCAGATTTACACAAATGGGCATCGAATTCCCTGAATCAGCCGCCAGCCAGCGCCCTGTGTGGACGCGTCGTTACACTTGGGTGTATTTCTCATTTTTTGAAAAGGTAAAGTTATTTTAGGATAATAATAATAATAATAATAATAATAATTCAGCCTTTAGGTACTTTGACATGGTCCGATCTGGCCTGTTCTAAAAAAGCTTGGACGCTAAAGTAGGTCTGCACTGCCGGTCCTGATCAGTCAGAATTTTTAGTGCCTTTAAAATCAGAACAGGTGTCATGTTGGTCGGGTCCCCCTCCATGTCAGTCGGCTCTACACCACGCTATCAGGACTCCTTAGCGGGAATTAAATCCACAAGCTCTGAAACTCACAGCCAAGATCTCCGATTGCTGGATTACAGAAAGTCAGTACTTTAATCCAGCGAGCCGAATCCCACGCCAGCGCAATTCCGTTTTCCGACAAATCATTCAGGACGACTTTCCAAAGATGCGTCTGAGGCCCCTCCGTAAGGATTTCTCACTCTGCTGTGCTTTGCTGCCTAACCAGAGATCATGTTTAATCACTGGCTCAACAAGGTGAGCTCATCTACCCTCTTCAGAAAGACGGTTCTCCAAAGGTTCCTTCGTAAAGAGAACAAATTCTATACAGAACCATCTGCATGCTGTAACACTCCTTCAGATCAGGGCAGAACGTGTCGTATATGGTTCTAAATAACAAATAACAAACTTTCTCTCTCGGGTTTTCTGTGGGCCGTTAGCCAGACTCGCTGACAAAACCTGCGCGATGCGGCCGCAGCTGCGGCGACAAAGGCGCGTAAATCCCTGGATATCCCACACAGACGGGGCGCGGGCGAGGAATAGGAAGCGGCGGGTTTAAAAGATTACAGCCCACCAGGCGAAGCGCGCGGCTGCCTCCGCAAACGCTCAACTAAAGTGTGGAGTCAGAGCGTTTGAGGCGAGGAAGAGAGAGTCGCTCACAGGGCTGCTGGAGTCACCCTGAAACTAATCCAGTCACCCGCAACGTCCAGGATATCGACACGTCTCAACTCCGGAGCGTTCGGTCTGATCGGGAATGGTGTGCTTATATACGGTGTTTTTAACAAAGACACGCGCTTTTCATTTTTCCCATAGGAATGGGTGCACCCTAGTAACTATGGGAGGAGCCATTGCAACCACATGGGATACCAAAGCAATCATGTAGAAACTTCCTAGCAACCACCTGGGTTACCACAGCAACCACCTAGCAACATCCTAACCACCACACAGGATTCCAAAGCAACCACATGGGATACCAAAGCAACCACCTAACAATATCCTACTAAGCACCTGGGATACAGCAGCAACCATGTAGCAACCACCTGGCAACACCCTAGTAACCACTTGGGATCCCACAGCATCCATGTAGCAGCTACCTGGGGATACCACAGCAACCAATTAACACCTTTGTACCCACCTGGAACACGACGGTAACCACACAGCAACACCATAGCAACCATGACACATTCTCCATTAATCTGAAGAACCATTTCACAATGCCAAGAACCCTTTAAGCATGCAAATGGTTCTACGAGTGTTCATGGTTCTATGTAGAGCCCATGTGCACAGCATGTGAGGGAACACAGTGCAGTGTGAGAAGACAGTGCACAATGTCTGGACGGCGAACCGTCCGAGAGGGACTGGGCGTTGAGGAGGCTCTTGGAAGCTCACTTGTTGGATACTGAACAAAAATGCAGGAAAACCGCAGCTCTGGAAAGCCGAGAGCGCCACAAACCCGCAGCGCCCGGCTCTGAAACATTCCCAGAACATCTAATGCCCTGAAAGCCGTCAGTTCACTTCACAGAACATACAAAAAGCTCCATAAATAATAGAGACGGATGCAGGAATGCGTGCTGGGGCCGCCAGTGTGCCCCCCCCCTTCCCCCGCTCGCTCTCCCTCGCCCGGCCCCCGGCCTCTCCGTCTCTCTCATCGCGGTTCAGGAGGGAGGAAGGAAAGTGGGTTACGGACCCCGCGTGTCCGCCTCATTAGCGCTCGGTGCGGGGAGAACCTTCAGCCGATTGTTTTCCCTCTGAACCCCCTGTTATTTCAACACTGGAATGTTTTTATCCCCCTCTAGAGCCGCTCTGGAACGCTGCGGTCCCAGTTACGGCTGGGAGGCTTAAAGACCCTCCACCGCAGCCCCCCATTTACCCAACACACCCAGCACAATTACATCCATTCACAGAATATATAACGAGACGAGAACCCGCACTGATACGCTCCGAAGAACTGGAAAACCAACGCTGGGAACAGACATGGGGACTGTATAATGATCTATATAGAACCATGAACACACGAACCCTTTGCATGATTACAGCGTTCTTTACAGTAGATTAAAGTGAATGTTCTGTAGATGGTTCTTTATGGAACCTTTTTGAAAAATGGTTCTATTGCCTACAAGCTTGACTGGGTAACAATAACAAAACTCTTTTTAGTACCATATAGAACCCTTTTCATCTCCAGCTCATTCGCCATCAATCTGAAGAACCCTTTCACAATGCAAAGAGCGTTCTGAGTGTTCCGAGTGTTCTAAGCTGCTAATGAATATAATAAATGCCCATATGATATATATATATATGGTAACTTTACAGGAGAACCTACTCTCCGTTTAATGTGAGTCAGTGGAACCAGATTTACAAGTAATTCTGGGCCGTTTCTTTTGGTCCATTTATCTTGACGTTTACACACCAAAGAAGGTCTTTATGACGACAAAATTGGAGATACAAAGTTTACGGTCCCCATCCATCCCTCCCTCCCTCCCTCCATCCCTCCCTCCCTCCCTCCCTCCATCCCTCCCTCCATCCCTCCCTCCCTCCATCCCTCCCTCCCTCCATCTCTCCCTCCCTCCATCTCTCCATCCATCTCTCCCTGCCTCCTGTGACCACTGATGAAGGACTAGAGGATGACCAACACAAACTGTGCAGCAGCAGATGAGCTGTCGTCTCTGACTTTACATCTACAAGGTGGACCAGCAAGGTAGGAGTGTCTAATAGAGTGGACAGTGAGTGGACACAGTGTTTAAAAACTCCAGGAACACTGCTGTGTCTGATCCACTCAGACCAGCACCACACACTAACACACCACCACCACGTCAGTGTTACTGCAGTGCTGAGAATGACCCACCACCCAAACAGTACCTGCTCTGTGAGGGTCCATGGGGGTCCTGACCACTGAAGAACAGGGTAACAGAGTATCAGAGAAACAGATGGACTACAGTCTGTAACTGTAGAACTACAGAGTGCAGCTATACGGTCAGTGGTGATCAGCTGGACAGGAGGTGGACTCAAATGTCATGGTTGATTGATGTGCATATCTACTCAGGAGAAAACGCGCATACGGTGGGTGAAAGTTATTCCCACAGAGATCAGCTGGGCTGGGATGTGGGGGTGGGAGGGACTTTTCACAGTGAACGTGGTCATGGTTTTCTTGGTCACAGTCACACAGATTAAAAACCACAGTAATCCGTGAAACGTGATGTTATCCCGGCTCCGAACGACGGTGTTTATCCTTCTCCTCGAGGAATACGCAGGAAAAAAAACCTCCTCATGCGTAAACGCGGCGTCTCATCCAAGCGAGCAAACAGGAGCGCTTTGAGAGTTTTAAGTTCTCCTCCAGACGATCCGAGCACTTTCTGCTTTTCCCATGAACGGCAGCTCCTCTCAGACGACCCTTCCCGTTCTCAGCGCTCAGACCTCGGAAGCGCAGAACATTTAATCTTGTTTTAAACGACAAAAAAAACAAATAATTAAATAAAAAGAAGGAGCGTTTTCCAGAAAAGCAGATCTCAGCCTAACGCAGAGGAAGGTTCTAACATTAATCCGCGGGTGGAGCTGCTAAAATCATTTGTAACTCTAAAAACAGCGCCGTGCCAGTAAGTCGAGCCCAAAATCTCTCTCAATGGGCAGCTGCCAGGAAAAGTAGAGCGAGCCTCCTGTCCCACAGCCTTTTCCCCTCAAATCACCTCATCGCTCCCGCCCTCTCCCGCCCTCCCTCGCTCTCCGATCACTCCGGCTGAACACACTCGGCTGAACAGCTCGGGATGCACCGCGATGGAGGGAATCGCCGGCTAACATCTGACATTCATGTACAGAGCTGCACCAAAGCCACTTCATTTCCAGTCACCACAGCCCGTGCGTTTGCTTTGGGAGACTCGGTCTCCTGTAGGGATGCGCCGATCCTGATCCTGATCCTGATCCTGATATCGGCCCAACACTAGTGATAAAATGCCCGACGCCAGCTGATACCGCGAGCCTACTGCAGCTGCAGGGCTCGGCTCACACAGAGGCCAGTTACTAGCTGCGCCTCACCGCAGGGGCTGCGGCCTTCCGAGGCCGCATTTGAAGGCCGACTGCCTCACAGCAGCGCGACTAGGCTGGCCCATTCCGAAGGCTCCGTCGTATGCAGCCGAGAAACGTGTCCTTTTCCGTGGCAATGAAGGATCCAATGGGTGGATCCTTCGCCAGCCAGCATATCCCGAGGATCACCGAGAGGCCAGGCTAGGGCTGAAACGATTACTCGAGTAACTCAAATACAAATTCTTTGCCTCGAGGCTTCGTTTAGTTCACGCCACCGAAGTCCATCTGTTTTAGGACTGTTGGAACTGACGCGCTTGTCAGAGATTTTTAAGGCGGCGGAAAATAAAGACACCGGCGTGCGGAAAAGGCCGAAGACGTCTAAAGCGTGGGACCATTTCCCGCTGCGGACGGCGGAGCGAGCAGTGCAGCGCATACACTGTAAAACGGACCCGGCCCACCAGAACAGCACTTCATCAGCGCTGCAGCACCTGAACCCAAAGCATCCTCACGCGAGCGGCACTTCTCCAGGCGGAGTCGGAGCCTCTACAGCGCGCGGTTACGAACAGCAGCGCTCGGCAGAACCTCCAGCATCTGGAATTATTCGTAGCCCGTGTTATGAGTCGATAGTGACCAGGCGTAATAAGGAGCAAGACACCAATGCACCAGGATCTCACTCACGTCACTTATCTCTGCTCATCTCTCACACACACTCACTCACACACACTCACACACACTCACACACTCTCTGATAGGTTACATCTCTAAACACACCTTCCTCAGACACGAGGTAGTAATAATAAATGCAGCAGGAGGACAAATGAATTCATGACTACGTTACTAAACCCCTCCCCCTTCTTATTCAGATAAGGACAGGTGGGCTGACCCGCTGGTGAAGCTGCATTTCAGTTTTCTTTCATGTACATCAGGAAAGTTTGACAGACAGGTTGAATAAATGGGTTTAGTTCTGGAGCCAATGAGCATCTCCAGCTTTGATCTGGTACGAGTGCTGAGTTTGAATAAAAGCCTTCTGAGAGGAATAACAGCCAACCGCTCATCTGAAGAGGCCGTCATGGTGCACAACACACTATCGATAAAGCTGTTTAAAAACATTTATCCGATTACTCCATTAATCCATGAAAAAACGGACGGAATACTCGATTCCAACAATAACCGATAGTTGCAGCCCGAGTGCCGCCGAAGATTCATGAACATCGCAACGTCAGCGGAGGAGCGAACAGCGGCTGAGGAGCCTTGGAATTGGGTTTAATAAATGTGGTCTGAAGCAAGACGGAAAAACCAGCTTCATCTCTGAAGAACGTGAAGAGAACTTGACAGGAGCGGCGTGGAACGGGAAATCAGCCGCAGATCTGACCGTCTCGTTTCTGTTCAGGATCCAGGAAGGATCCAGCCTCTGAACCGGGACGCCCGGACTGACTCAGTCGCTGTCGGACACAAAGCCGTGGCTCACTTCAAACAGTCCGCCTCGGCAGATTCCCCCAGGACATTTTACACCGTTTATAAACGGACAATCACAACTGCTTCCCCCACACGGGTGGAGACTCACCGGCCAACAAAACGGAGGAGAAAAAGTCCACCTTTCCTGCCAAAGTCTGTAAATGTGACTTGACTCTGTTTGACTGAATAGAAATATGATATTATATTGAATAAGTATTGAATTCAGAATACAGTCTCCGACTGATCGAGGTGGGTAATCCTGTAAATAATCTGTTAAATAGAAGAACAATATCCGTGTAAACTCCTGTATCCGATTACATTCCCTATCGGAAAGTTTCAGTCCGTTCTGCATGAGCGTCGCGTCACAGTGAGAGTTTATACCGTTCAACACGGCGGAGCAGAAACTGGTCTGCAGAGGAGACGAAGTTCATGCTCTGATCTTTAAAAGACGGCGGTGGGACGGACGTCCAGCTTATGTGTCTCAGAGCACGACGTCTTCCTCTCGGCCTTCTTTAATAAGGAGACGTGAAGGACGTTTTCCTGAGTCTGACGTCATTTTAAAGCAGTTAAAAACAAAATCACTGCTCACTGCTGCTCATCTCACTCTGACTGGACCTCACGTGATGCTGGTTGTCATGGTAACGTCCACTCTAAGCGGTTCTCTAAGCATGCGGTTCATTTTGGATCGGATTACTTGTAGTGAGCGTGTAAACAGAGATTTATCAGGTTGTTGAGTAGAGTGAGAATAAACCCCTCAGTCTTAATCTGTGATTGGAACGTGTTCAATCAGATCGGCAAAAATTTGGTATTGAACCCGGACTGGTCAGCAGAGCTGCTGTAGCTCCGTTTCTCAGCATGTTATTCTGAATGAATCAGCTTTATTGATCACGGTCTGTAGACAGAGCGTCTGTAGAGGCTGCTCAACAGCTCAATCAAACGACTCCAACAAGACGGAAAACTGGAATTGTGCGCTCCTGGGGTGCGATTCCTGTCGTCACTGTGCTGCTGCTGAGAGGCAGACGAGGATCAAAACTATGAAACCTACTTTACTCACAGCTGTGCTTTCTATACAGAACCTAACAGGGTTCTTTGATTATGACAAGCTTGACATCCTAACAATAGCAGGACTTTCTTTTTGGTGCTACACAGAACAATCTAACGCACGTTCCCCATCGATCTGAAGAACCATTTCAGCATGCAAAGAACACTAAGCATGCAAATGGTTCTTTGGTATTCATGGTTCTATACAGAACCACTGCCCTTACTGAAGAACTCTTGAAGAACCATCTTTTTTGAAAAGTAGACAGTGTTCTTCAAGCACTGGCAACGTCCACGATATGCTCAGAAAAGCGCATCATGACATAATTTATCACGATAACGATAAAATATCGTCACACTGCACGCCCCCTAGTGGACGCTTATACTAAGAACCAACCCTTTAATATGCACAGCAATTCTAGAGCATAAAGAGAGGTAAAATAAAATAAACCATGCAGGTTACGGCCCTTTAGAACATGCCTGGACCAGCGTTTAAGGCTTCCTAGTCCACTTCTCCACATTTAAAGTTCATGATATCTGAGGCTCTGCAGGGCTGATTACTCCAATAGTCATGAAAATAACGGTTAAGATTACTCGACTGGTATCATCCAGAGTGACCGGCCTAATAACGATGAGCCACACAGACCTCTTGGCATATTCATTAGCCCGAATACCAGCGCTGTCCAACACACGCCGCCTCGCCTCGCCTCGCCTCGCCTCGCGGGTCTCTTCTCTCCAGAGAAGTAAAAGCTTCTACAGTAATAACACTAGAACCACCCCAGAAAGCAGCAGCTCTGCAGAACCTCATCATCTGGCTTTTCCACAAGCAGAGCCAGTAACCAGCCGCTGTCTCTAACCCAGCGGTCCGGATTCTGATGCCGGGATGTTTTCATTTATTTAATCAGCACTTTTTCCTTTTCCCTCTTCCCTTATTTTACAATTACGCCTTCATTTATTTTACCTATATTTACTACAACTCTTTTGAAAGTGTGTGTTCTTTGCTGTCCTGGGATCTTCTTTATCGGTAAAACACGAAAATAAATAAATAAATAAATAAATAATCGTTATTCAATTTCAGGATTCGCATTAAGGCTTTTCAACATAAAAGTCCCTGAATGAACCTAAAGCAGCCCAACATAAACACTTTACACAACCATTCAGAACACATTCTCCATCGATCTGAAGAACCGTTTCACCAGGAAGAACCTTTTCATCATGCAAAGGCTTCAAACACTGATCTAGAACATTCTCCCTCACTCACACCGGTTCATCTGGTGCATCAGTTCTTTTACGAAGTGTTTTAAAGCGACATTAGATCACTGGTGTTTGTTGGGTTGGCGTGTGCCAACAGGACGTGTGCATGTTAAAACCTGCTTTAAAGGTTCTGGGAGCCTGAAGAACCATTAGGCTACACAAAGAACCATTTATTAATCCTGTAAGATCGGACTGATTTATCCCTCCCTCTGACTCAGCGTTCTTCAGAGGAACCGTGTCTCTGAGAGCACAGCTGGGTTCTGACGGCAGATCTCCGTTTCTGGGGAGGTTTATCTCACGGCTGTGATCATTAGGTCTTCTCCAGAAAATCTCATGAGATCTGCAGGTCTCCTGAGAGAAGGGCAGCCTTTTCCTGCTCCTGACGTTCATGTGAACGAGCTTGTCCTGACGCCAGCCAAGTGTTCCGCCTCGGGAGAAAAGAACTTTAGGATTAAACTCGCTCCCCGGTTACACGGATTCACACCGGATTAAAATCGCTCCCCGGTTACACGGATTCACACCGGATTAAAATCGCTCCCCGGTTACCGTCCGAGCGCAGATTCACACCGGATTAAATCGCTCCCCGGTTACACGGATTCACACCGGATTAAAATCGCTCCCCGGTTACCGTCCGAGCGCAGATTCACACCGGATTAAATCGCTCCCCGGTTACCGTCCAAGCGCAGATTCACACCGGATTAAATCGCTCCCCGGTTACACGGATTCACACCGGATTAAAATCGCTCCCCGGTTACCGTCCGAGCGCAGATTCACACCGGATTAAATCGCTCCCCGGTTACCGTCCGAGCGCAGATTCACACCGGATTAAATCGCTCCCCGGTTACCGTCCGAGCGCAGATTCACACCGGATTAAATCGCTCCCCGGTTACCGTCCGAGCGCAGATTCACACCGAATTAAAATCGCTCCCCGGTTACCGTCCGAGCGCAGATTCACACCGGATTAAATCGCTCCCCGGTTACCGTCTTGGCAGGAAAGTTAACGTAGTGAACTGTTGAATGTTGTTTATAAAATAAGCTAAGCTACATTTTAAAGCTAACTGCTACATAAAATATATTCGGTAATGTAGCGATTCATAATCCGAATGATCGATTATTTGTTTCAGTAATCGATCGATTATTCGTCCCTCTAATTAGTCGTTTGCTGCTGCCCTAATCATGACCAAAGGAATTTAGATTTTCTGTCGGGTCCAACTGCTGCAGAACGTTTCACCACCCGGTCCGGCTGAGAGAGCGCGTTCCGGCAGGAACGTCACGGAACTAAAGCGACAGATGCACTTTAATCAAGCGCGGACTGGGAGACGTGGGGGCGATTTCACGGCACGCCGAGACTAACGATGCTCTCTTTATGATGAAACACGCAGTTGGTCAGCGTCTACAAGCACGGCCGATAAACACGGGACCGTACCGGATCGGCCCATAACATCAGAACCACAGATCATCACACGAGCTCCTGCTCCGGCACTGCTCCAGCCTTCCTGCGCCGGACGCGTTCAGCGGGAATGGGAGCGAGACTCGGAGTGGAAAGTCCTGCTGAGCTGCGCTGCACACACCCGGCGGCAGAACAGCTGAGATGGCATTTCCTCAGTGGAGACGGGCCAGAGTTAAACAACAGCGCCAGCCGACGCAGCAGCACCAAGAACCCAGAACCCCAGCTCAGCTGCAGTCTTCACACACGGCGTCCACTCACTGTCCACTCTATCACACACTCCCACCTCGTAGGTGTAAAGTCAGAGACGACAGCTCATCTGCTGCTGCACAGTTTGTGTTGGTCATCCTCTAGTCCTTCATCAGTGGTCACAGGACGCTGCCCACAGGACGCTGCGCACAGGACGCTGCCCACAGGACGCTGCCCACCGGACGCTGCCCACCGGACGCTGCCCACCGGACGCTGCCCACCGGACGCTGCTGGCTGGATGTTTTTGGTTCTCAGTCCAGCAGCGACACTGAGGTGTTTAAAACTCCAGCACTGCTGTGTCTGATCCACTCAGACCAGCACAACGCACACTAACACACCACCACCACGTCAGTGTTACTGCAGTGCTGAGAATGACCCACCACCCAAACAGTACCTGCTCTGTGAGGGTCCATGGGGGTCCTGACCACTGAAGAACAGGGTAACAGAGTATCAGAGAAACAGATGGACTACAGTCTGTCACTTATAGCAAGTCTACACTCTTAAAGACGGTTCTCATAAGGACTCGGTTCTCATAAGGACATAAAGGACAGAACCATTAATACTCAAAGAACCTCTCGCATGGTTAAATGGCTCTTCGCATCGTGAAAAGGTTCTACACATCGACGTGCATGTGCTACAGACGGTTCTTTATAGACCTTTTTTGAAAAAGTTTAATACCACCCAGAAGTGTTCTTCTGTTGTTCTGATGTCCAGCTTTCAACAGTAGAAGAACTTTTGTGGGTGCTATATAGAACCATTTTCGATGTTCTACGTAGAACCATAAACAGCACAGTATCCATCAAAGAACCCTTTCTCCATGCAAAGCACCATTTCATACAAAACACAAAGGTCTGAGTGCTGATGGACCTGTACAGAACCACTCTTTACTACAGAAGAACCATCCTTGAACCATACCTTGAAGAACCATCTTTTTAAGTGTCTAGAAGAAGAATATCAAGGTGACTGAAGACGTTTCACCGCTTCATCGCCTTGGAGTGTCTTCAAATGTCCAGTCACCTTCACTTCAACGCAACGTCCTGAAAGATCTCCAACGTTCTCCTCCGTCCCTGACGGTGCTCCTGACCGACTTCCCTGACCTGCTTCCCTGACCAACTTCCCTGACCTGCTTCCCTGACCAACGTCCCTGACCACTGAACGTTTTTTTTCTTTTTTCTGCTGGTCAGCGTGGTCATGTGCTGCTCCCGAGGTCACATGTTAAAGCCACGCCTACAGCAGCCAATCAGACACAAACAGAACCGCTGATACGTTAATTACCTTCACACTGGCTTTAAACCCCGCCTCCAATTTCCGCTTTCAGAAAGATGAAGCACACAAAGCCAGCCGGCAGACTCGGCAGCCAATCACAGCAGAGGTCATTTACATATCGGTCTTAAAGACTCGTTAACAAAACCGGCGGGTTCACAAACGGCAGCAAATTAGAACAGTGCTGTACGTGATTAAAGGGTTTGTGTTGTTTTGTGGTTCTAGATAAACCTTTCTGAAAAGGGAACCATCTACAGCACGTTCTTCCTCAACCTAAAGAATGCTTTTAAATGCAAAGAACCCTTTAACCACGCAAAGGGCTCTTTGGGTGTGCATGGTTCTCTATAGAACCGTTTTCTTTACTACAGAACCCTTAAGGAACCATCATTTCTAAGCATGTAAGGTGAAGCTGGAAAATTCACTTACGGCTGATTTTGGAACAGAAACTCACCCCAGAGTTTGAGTGGACACGGACGATCACTGCCTTGGGATTAGGATTGGGATTGGGATTGGGATTAAGATTGGGATAAGGACTGGGATTAGGATTAGGGCTGCGGAGACGATTACTCTGGTCAATATTGAGACCACGACTAATTTATTTAACAGGATTACTCACCAACCTCGGGAGAATCATCAGGCATTTATTGAACTTTAACTGTAATTTAACTGAAAAACAAATAAAACTAAAAACGTGTGTACACACACACACACGCGCGTTTGTTTTGCTATACATATGAGGACTTCCAACAGTTTCTACTGATTTTTGTGTTACTGTAGCCAAATAATACTAAACCTAACCCTAAACCTTCACCTCAGTATCCAAAAGGCAAATTTTCTGCTCTTTGTTTTCAAATAAAAAAGTAAAAGTGTGGGAAAAACAACAAAATGGCCTGACTAAAGCTAAAATTTCATAACTTCATACCGTCCTATCACAGTGAGCACAGGGGGTCCTACCAAGTATAGCAATACACAAACACACACAGCAACATACATACACACATACTATATATATATATATATATATATATATATATATATATATATATATATATATATATATATATACATATATATACATACACATATATATATATATATATATATATATATATATACATACACACACACACACACACACGTATATGCACATATACATACAAACATCGCTGTCGTGAGAAAACCTCGTACCTCCGTTTTTGGCGTTTTTCAGTTTTTGTCATTTTATAAAAGCCTGTTGTTCTTTACATTGTGTGTAAATTTCATGACGAATGGACCAAAAGAAACGGCCCAAAATGACTTGGAAAAAGTTCTGGTTCCACCGACTTCCATTAAGAGTAAAGTAAGTTTCCATTCTGGAGATACGAGGTTTTGTTCCCACAACAGCGACATACTCCTATAAGTTAAAGCTCCGATCTGTCGAGCAGAACATCCGCTTCTGGCTTGAGGCTCGACCCCCAAGTGCGGTGCGTCAGACAGCCAGGGAGCTGTGGTTGTGAGGTCACAAGAGCTGGAGGAGCGGCTGCCTCCGATTGGCCCAATTCACCTACAGCCACTTCTCGGGATTCGGAAAGCTGCTCTCTCAGAATGTGATAGATATTAAAGTGATCAATCGCCCAGCCCTGGCTCCCGGGGAGGGGAGGGGAGGGAGGGGAGGGGAGGGGAGGGGTACGGATGTAAACGACGCGCTGAATTTATCGGTTTCTCTCAACTATCTCGCCTTCATAACCGACAGAAGCTGAATCGTGATGGACAACACGATGCGATGAATCGTCCAGCCCTTACTCCGTGTCTGTAAAGACAGGACACAAAGTGAAGACCGGGATCATACAGGCCGTCACCGCAGCCTGGGCCGGACCGGCATCTGTAGGCCACAGTCTGGTGGTCATCTGCTTAACCGTCCTTTACCAGCGAACCATAAACAAGCAAGACAACTGCACAAACGAAAAGCTCTGAGGATTTTTCCAGCCAAAAAAAGTCAAATATCCAGCAAAATCCTCATAACAAACGCACAGCGGAGCATTCCCGGCTTACCTGAGTGCAAATCCCTTCCGCTTTACTTCAAAATGAAGACAATAACTGCGAGTCTTTGGATACGGAGCTTATTTTAATATCCCAGCTGTGATCAACCACCCAGAAACCCTGTAAACACAACCATGAGAAGATCTGACTGCAGCAGAACCTTCACCACACAGCCTGTTAACGAGAAACCCACACATTTCCCCAAATTCCTGCATAATTAAGCACTTCAGATGTAAACAGAGCCGCTCACAGTGGTGGTGATGGGAACCAGACGTCTCCCTCTAAAAGCTCCTCACAGTGGTGGTGATGGGAACCAGACGTCTCCCTCTAAAAGCTCCTCACAGTGGTGGTGATGGGAACCAGACGTCCCTCTAAAAGCTCCTCACAGTGGTGGTGATGGGAACCAGACGTCCCCCTCTAAAAGCTCCTCACAGTGGTGGTGATGGGAACCAGACGTCTCCCTCTAAAAGCTCCTCACAGTGGTGGTGATGGGAACCAGACGTCCCTCTAAAAGCTCCTCACAGTGGTGGTGATGGGAACCAGACGTCTCCCTCTAAAAGCTCCTCACAGTGGTGGTGATGGGAACCAGACGTCTCCCTCTAAAAGCTCCTCACAGTGGTGGTGATGGGAACCAGACGTCCCTCTAAAAGCTCCTCACAGAGGTGGTGATAGGAACCAGACGTCCCTCTAAAAGCTCCTCACAGTGGTGGTGATAGGAACCAGACGTCCCTCTAAAAGCTCCTACAGAAAGTTCCTACATGAACTGGTTCTGAATTCACTGCCTGATGACTGAGACGCTGTTTTATGAGAGTTTAGAGAACTTCAACTCCATTCATGGTGGAGGGAGACATGCAGGGCGCTGTGCGGCAAAATAGTCCCCAAAGAAAACTCATTATTCCAGATTTTCCACTGTTTTCCATCATCAACATTCCATATAAGCTCAGAAGACTCGTGTAGGTTCTCTGGTGGTTCTGGATGGTAAATAAAGTGTCTATATCTGTGTTGTAGTCATGGCGACGCCTGGTTCCCATCACCGCCACTGTAGAGACGGGGGGACCGGGTCACCGCCTGGCTGTTTATATCGCTCCTCTAAATGTGGCGGAGCTCCGTTTAAAGCTCACAGCTGAACTTTCTCACATTAAACTCGCCTCCTGACAGAAATTACACTAGCGGGTCCACCTTAAACGGAGCAACCGCCGCGCCATTTAAGGTGGACCGGAAAGTTGGAATAAGAAGCTGGCGAGTAAGAAGCTTCGTGGTCTCTCCTCAGAATCAGCACCGAACCACCACACGGCTGGTGTTCTGGTGTTTTCAGGCGCACTCACCTCCTCAGTCAGCGGCCACTTAGCAGTCAACTCGGGGAAGGAACGCTGGACACCAACCGCGGAGAAAGCCCCGCATCCCCAACGCACACTGACGGGAATACCGAGCGGCTCGGCCTCGCTGTGGATCCGCAACAGGCTCGAAACTCGGCGACACAAATAAAAGTCCTCCAGTAAAATCCGCCGCCGCGGGTCGCTGCTGATCTCGACGGCCAACCGGTCGAAAACTACCAGCTATCGCTACTTAGCCCCGGGCTGGGCTAACTTTCAGCCGAAAGGGCTCGCTCTCTCTTCTCTCTCTTCTCTCTCTTCTCTCTCTCGCTCTCTCCCTCTCTCCCTCTCTCCCTCTCTCTCTCTCTCTCTCTCTCTCTTCTCTCTCTTCTCTCTCTCGCTCTCTCGCGCTCTCTCCCTCTCTCTCTCTCTCTCTCTCTCTCTCTGTGAGAGGGAGTAACTAGCGAGATCCGACTCCTCAACGAATCGGTTCCTTTGAAGCAGTTCGATTCACACGTCCAACTGAATCAAACTTATTTGTGGTATTTTTGCTGTTTGTACAGCGCATGTACCGCATATCCGTCTCTGTCTGTGTTCATCTCTCTCTCCGTGTCTCTTTCTCCTCGAGAGAGCAAGAAACTAGCGAAAAGGTCGAATAAGTTCGAGTCACAGATCGAACTGAATCTAAGTTTTTTTTACCTGCAGTAAATCAGATTGTCAGAGAGAGAGCGAGAGAGAGACAGAGAGAGAGAGAGAGAGAGAGAGACAGAGAGCGAGAGAGAGAAGAGAGAGAGAGAAGAGAGAGAGAGAGAGAGAGAGAGGGAGAGAGAGAGAAGAGAGAGAGAGAGAGCCCTTTCGGCTGAAAGTTAGCCCAGCCCGGGGCTAAGTAGCGTGTCAGTAACTGGTTCAGCGTGTTTATACTTAATAATCTGATAACTGCAGAAAATCAGATTGGGTCAGTAACTGGTTCAGTGTGTTTACACTTAATAATCTGATAACTGCAGAAAATCAGACTGTGTCAGTAACTGGTTCAGTGTGTTTACACTTAATAATCTGATAACTGCAGAAAATCAGACTGTCAGTAACTGGTTCAGCGTGTTTACACTTAATAATCTGATAACTGCAGAAAATCAGACTGTGTCAGTAACTGGTTCAGCGTGTTTACACTTAATAATCTGATAACTACAGTAAATCAGACTGTGTCAGTAACTGGTTCAGTGTGTTTACACTTAATAATCTGATAACTGCAGTAAATCAGATTGGGTCAGTAACTGGTTCAGTGAGTTTACACTTAATAATCTGATAACTGCAGTAAATCAGATTGGGTCAGTAACTGGTTCAGTGTGTTTACACTTAATAATCTGATAACTGCAGTAAATCAGATTGGGTCAGTAACTGGTTCAGTGTGTTTACACTTAATAATCTGATAACTACAGTAAATCAGATTGGGTCAGTAACCGGTTCAGTGTGTTTACACTTAATAATCTTATAACTGCAGAAAATCAGATTGTGTCAGTAACTGGTTCAGTGTGATAAACAGCTGTGTTAAACACTGTGTTAGATGCTGTGTGAGACGTTGTGTTAGATGCTGTGTTAAACGTTGTGTTAGATGCTGTTAGATGCTGTGTTAGATGCTGTGTTAGATGCTGTGTTAGATGCTGTGTTAGATGCTGTTAGATGCTGTGTAAAATTGCTGTGTTTGACGCTGAGGTAGATGCTGTGTTAAACACTGTGTTAGATGCTGTGTTAGAAGCTGAGTTAGATGCTCTGTTAGAAGTTGTGTTAAATGCTGTGTTAGACGCTGAGTTAAATCCTGTGTTAAACATTGTGTTAGATGCTGTGTTAGATGCTGTGTTAAACGCTGTTAGATGCTGTGTTAAATGCTGTGTTAAATGCTGTGTTAGATGCTGTGTTAAACACTGTGTTAGATCCTGTGTTAGATGCTGTGTTAGATGCTGTGTTAAACGCTGTGTTAGATGCTATGTTAGATGCTGTGTTAGATGCTGTGTTAAACGCTGTGTTAGATGCTGTGTTAGATGCTGTGTTAAATGCTGTGTTAAATGCTGTGTTAGATGCTGTTAGATGCTGTGTTAAATGCTGTGTTAGATGCTGAGTTAGAT
This sequence comes from Pygocentrus nattereri, assembly GCF_015220715.1. Lineage (NCBI taxonomy): Eukaryota > Metazoa > Chordata > Actinopteri > Characiformes > Serrasalmidae > Pygocentrus > Pygocentrus nattereri. The sequence goes on from NC_051226.1 coordinate 579,274, forward strand.
GCTGTGTTAAACGTTGTGTTAAACGCTGTGTTAGATGCTGTTTTAGATGCTGTGTTAGATGCTGTGTTAAACGTTGTGTTAAACGCTGTGTTAGATGCTGTTTTAGATGCTGTGTTAGATGCTGTGTTAAACGCTGTGTTAAACGCTGTGTTAGATGCTGTGTTAAATGCTGTGTTAAATGCTGTGTTAGATGCTGTGTTAAATGCTGTGTTAGATGCTGTGTTAGATGCTGTGTTAAATGCTGTGTTAGAAGCTGTGTTAGAAGCTGTGTTAGATGCTGAGTTAGATGCTGTGTTAAACACTGTTAGATACTGTGTTAAATGCTGTGTTAGATGCTGTGTTAAACGCTGTTAGATGCTGTGTTAAATGCTGTTAGATGCTGTGTTAAATGCTGTGTTAGATGCTGTGTTAAACGCTGCTAGATGCTGTGTTAATTGCTGTGTTAGACGCTGTGTTAAACGCTGTGTTAGATGCTGAGTTGGATGCTGTGTTAAACACTGTGTTAGATGCTGTGTTAGATACTGTGTTAAACGCTGTTAGATGCTGTGTTAGGCGCTGTGTTAGATGCTGTGTTAAACACTGTGTTAGATGCTGTGTTAGATGCTGTGTTAGGCGATGTGTTAGATGCTGTGTTAAACACTGTGTTAGATGCTGTGTTAGGCGTTGTGTTAGATGCTGTGTTAGGCGCTGTGTTAGAGGCTGTGTTAGATGCTGTGTTAAACATTGTGTTAGATGCTGTGTTAGATGCTGTGTTAGGCGCTGTGTTAGATGCTGTGTTAAACACTGTGTTAGATGCTGTGTTAGATGCTGTGTAAAATGCTGTGCTAGACGCTGATTTAGATGCTGTGTTAGATGCTGTGTTAAACGCTGTGTTAGATTCTGTGTTAAACACTGTGTTAGATGCTGTGTTAGGCGCTGTGTTAGATGCTGTGTTAGATGCTGTGTTAGGCGATGTGTTAGATGCTGTGGTTAACACTGTGTTAGATGCTGTGTTAAATGCTGTGTTAGATGCTGTGTTAAATGCTGTGTTAAATGCTGTGTTAGAAGCTGTGTTAGAAGCTGTGTTAGACGCTGAGTTAGATGCTGTGTTAAACACTGTTAGATACTGTGTTAAATGCTGTGTTAGATGCTGTGTTAAACGCTGTTAGATGCTGTGTTAAATGCTGTTAGATGCTGTGTTAAATGCTGTGTTAGATGCTGTGTTAAACGCTGCTAGATGCTGTGTTAATTGCTGTGTTAGACGCTGTGTTAAACGCTGTGTTAGATGCTGAGTTGGATGCTGTGTTAAACACTGTGTTAGATGCTGTGTTAGATACTGTGTTAAACGCTGTTAGATGCTGTGTTAGACGCTGTGTTAGATGCTGTGTTAGATGCTGTGTTAGATGTTGTGTTAGGCGCTGTGTTAGATGCTGTGTTAAACACTGTTAGAGGCTGTGTTAGATGCTGTGTTAAACACTGTGTTAAACATTGTGTTAGATGCTGTGTTAGACGCTGTGTTAGACGCTGTGTTAGACGCTGTGTTAGATGCTGTGTTAGATGCTGTGTTAGGCACTGTGTTAAATGCTGTGTTAAACACTGTGTTAGAGGCTGTGTTAGATGCTGTGTTAAACACTGTGTTAGAGGCTGTGTTAGATGCTGTGTTAGATGCTGTGTTAGGCACTGTGTTAGATGCTGTGTTAAACATTGTGTTAGATGCTGTGTTAGATGCTGTGTTAGGCGCTGTTAGATGCTGTGTTAAACACTGTGTTAGATGCTGTGTTAGATGCTGTGTAAAATGCTGTGCTAGACGCTGATTTAGATGCTGTGTTAGATGCTGTGTTAAACGCTGTGTTAGATTCTGTGTTAAACACTGTGTTAAATGCTGTGTTAGATGCTGTGTTAAACGCTGTTAGATGCTGTGTTAAATGCTGTTAGATGCTGTGTTAAATGCTGTGTTAGATGCTGTGTTAAACGCTGCTAGATGCTGTGTTAATTGCTGTGTTAGACGCTGTGTTAAACGCTGTGTTAGATGCTGAGTTGGATGCTGTGTTAAACACTGTGTTAGATGCTGTGTTAGATACTGTGTTAAACGCTGTTAGATGCTGTGTTAGACGCTGTGTTAGATGCTGTGTTAGATGCTGTGTTAGATGTTGTGTTAGGCGCTGTGTTAGATGCTGTGTTAAACACTGTTAGAGGCTGTGTTAGATGCTGTGTTAAACACTGTGTTAAACATTGTGTTAGATGCTGTGTTAGACGCTGTGTTAGACGCTGTGTTAGACGCTGTGTTAGATGCTGTGTTAGATGCTGTGTTAGGCACTGTGTTAAATGCTGTGTTAAACACTGTGTTAGAGGCTGTGTTAGATGCTGTGTTAAACACTGTGTTAGAGGCTGTGTTAGATGCTGTGTTAGATGCTGTGTTAGGCACTGTGTTAGATGCTGTGTTAAACATTGTGTTAGATGCTGTGTTAGATGCTGTGTTAGGCGCTGTTAGATGCTGTGTTAAACACTGTGTTAGATGCTGTGTTAGATGCTGTGTAAAATGCTGTGCTAGACGCTGATTTAGATGCTGTGTTAGATGCTGTGTTAAACGCTGTGTTAGATTCTGTGTTAAACACTGTGTTAGATGCTGTGTTAGGTGCTGTGTTAGATGCTGTGTTAGAAGCTGTGTTAGAAGCTGTGTTAGACGCTGAGTTAGATGCTGTGTTAAACACTGTTAGATACTGTGTTAAATGCTGTGTTAGATGCTGTGTTAAACGCTGTTAGATGCTGTGTTAAATGCTGTTAGATGCTGTGTTAAATGCTGTGTTAGATGCTGTGTTAAACGCTGCTAGATGCTGTGTTAATTGCTGTGTTAGACGCTGTGTTAAACGCTGTGTTAGATGCTGAGTTGGATGCTGTGTTAAACACTGTGTTAGATGCTGTGTTAGATACTGTGTTAAACGCTGTTAGATGCTGTGTTAGACGCTGTGTTAGATGCTGTGTTAGATGCTGTGTTAGATGTTGTGTTAGGCGCTGTGTTAGATGCTGTGTTAAACACTGTTAGAGGCTGTGTTAGATGCTGTGTTAAACACTGTGTTAAACATTGTGTTAGATGCTGTGTTAGACGCTGTGTTAGACGCTGTGTTAGACGCTGTGTTAGATGCTGTGTTAGATGCTGTGTTAGGCACTGTGTTAAATGCTGTGTTAAACACTGTGTTAGAGGCTGTGTTAGATGCTGTGTTAAACACTGTGTTAGAGGCTGTGTTAGATGCTGTGTTAGATGCTGTGTTAGGCACTGTGTTAGATGCTGTGTTAAACATTGTGTTAGATGCTGTGTTAGATGCTGTGTTAGGCGCTGTTAGATGCTGTGTTAAACACTGTGTTAGATGCTGTGTTAGATGCTGTGTAAAATGCTGTGCTAGACGCTGATTTAGATGCTGTGTTAGATGCTGTGTTAAACGCTGTGTTAGATTCTGTGTTAAACACTGTGTTAGATGCTGTGTTAGGTGCTGTGTTAGATGCTGTGTTAGGCGATGTGTTAGATGCTGGGTTAAACACTGTGTTAGATGCTGTGTTAGGCGTTGTGTTAGATGCTGTGTTAGGCGCTGTGTTAGAGGCTGTGTTAGATGCTGTGTTAAACATTGTGTTAGATGCTGTGTTAGATGCTGTGTTAGGCGCTGTGTTAGATGCTGTGTTAAACACTGTGTTAGATGCTGTGTTAGATGCTGTGTAAAATGCTGTGCTAGACGCTGATTTAGATGCTGTGTTAGATGCTGTGTTAAACGCTGTATTAGATTCTGTGTTAAACACTGTGTTAGATGCTGTGTTAGGCGCTGTGTTAGATGCTGTGTTAGGCGATGTGTTAGATGCTGTGTTAAACACTGTGTTAGATGCTGTGTTAGGCGTTGTGTTAGATGCTGTGTTAGGCGCTGTGTTAGATGCTGTGTTAAATGCTGTGTTAGATGCTGTGTTAGGCCCTGTGTTAGACGCTGTGTTAGATGCTGTGTTAGATGCTGTGTTAGATGTTGTGTTAGGTGCTGTGTTAGGCACTGTGTTAGATGCTGTGTTAGGCACTGTGTTAGACGTTGTGTTAGGCGCTGTGTTAGACGCTGTGTTAGATGCCGTTAAACACTGTGTTAGGCGCTGTGTTAAACGCTGTGTTAAATGCTGTGTTAGATGCTGTGTTAGACGCTGTGTTAGGCGCTGTGTTAAACGTTGTGTTAGGCGCTGTGTTAGATGCTGTTAAACACTGTGTTAGGCGCTGTGTTAGGCGCTGTGTTAGGCGCTGTGTTAGGCGCTGTGTTAGGCGCTGTGTTAAACGCTGTGTTAAATGCTGTGTTAGATGCTGTTAAACACTGTGTTAGGCGCTGTGTTAAACGCTGTGTTAGATACTGTGTTAGATGCTGTGTTAGGCGCTGTGTTAGGCGCTGTGTTAGATGCTGTTAAACACTGTGTTAGGCGCTCTGTTAAATACTGTGTTAGATACTGTGTTAGATGCTGTGTTAGGCGCTGTGTTAAACGCTGAGTTAGACGCTGTGTTAGACGCTGTGTTAAACGCTGTGTTAGACGCTGTGTTAGATGCTGTGTTAGGCGCTGTGTTAGACGCTGTGTTAGGCGCTGTGTTAGACGCTGTGTTAGACGCTGTGTTAAATGTTACTTGCTGTTTTGGGGACGGCGCTCTGTTTTCTTACATGCTCAGATTGAGAGAAACGAAAGAAATCAGAGTGAATATTTACACTGAAAAACCCTTTTACTGACGTCTGGTTCCCATCACCACCACTGTGAACAGTTCTGACTAACTAAGATTATCTAGAACAGAGCGTTTCACTTCATACCGCTCTGTTTACATCTTAAGCAGTTAATTATGCAGGAATTTTGGAAAGATGGGTCCCTTTAAGAAAGGGACACAAAAATGCTGCATAATGTGTCCCTGAATGCCACAGAGTGAATGATCAGTTCTCCCAGGGCTGTTTATGACAGACCTGCACTGTTTATTCTTATTTCGTGTGTTTGCTTTCTGAGTTCTCTTATGATCCTTTATTACTGTTATGTTTACATACATGTGCTGATACATGTACATACCACCATTACAGGAGTAAATAAGGATGAAAATGATTCAGCTGCTCTATATGAAGACATGTTTAGTTTATCACTACCTCTAGATCCTCGTTTGTTTTGGTATGCAAAGCAGTCTCGCCAATAAAACCCTTCAGACCGCTGCTTTGGCTGGTGAATCAATGAATCCGGCGATCCGATTCAGTGAAAAATGATTCCCAGTTCAAAAGAATCGGTTCTGTGAACTGAACTGAATCGAACTCCTCGCCTCCCCTCGCGCGTTTTTTTTTTTCCTACAGCGAGTGGAAACCGTCACTCCGGCAACCTGAAGCGCGCGCTGCATTTTCCCGCCCTTATTCACGCCTACCGCGCTCCGATTGGCTGAAAACCGTCGCGTTTCCGGCGCTCTGATTGGCTACAACATCTTGCGAGTATGACAACTAGCCAATCTTAAAACACGAGGCGCCATGTTACTGACCAATAGGAACACGGGGGGCGGGGTTTGTTGCTATGTGGTTGGGGTGGTGACGCAAGGGCGTCGTCATGGAAACCTCCGACTCTGTGGAAAGCAAAGTAGCATCCCGCTAAAAGTTGCTAGCGGAAGTTTGGCTTTTATATAACTAAAATATCTAAATATGAGGATTTATTGTGATTAAACGTGATTATGTAGTAACTTTATACATTTAAAGTTTCTATGACGCACATTTTGGTTGCAGTTTGTTCATTTATGAACATGTAAACAAAGTTATAATAACAATAATAACACATTTTCTCTCTATGGCACGTTTTTAACACAAAAGCTAAAGCAGATTAGAGCAAAAATCTAAATTACAAGCCTTATAAATAAATGAAAAAAAAATCTAAATAAAATAAACCGGTGACATAATGAAGCAGCACAATAAATGTTCAGAAAATAAAGTGTAAATAAGAGTCCTAATAAGAGTCCTTCACAACAATTTTCACAGAAATGACTTAAAGCATTAATAATCCATAATGTCCTTGGCCACTACAGTGAAATACATTCAAATATTAAAAAAAAATTCAAAACTATGGTTCTTTAGGGTTCTTAGTAAAAGCAAGGGTTCAAAGTAGAACCATGAACACTCACTTGCATGCTGAAAGGGTTCTCTGCATGGGGAAATGGTTCTTCAGATTAATGGAGAATGTGTTAGTATGGTTCTATACAGCACCAAAGCAAGGGTTCTGCTATTGCTACAAGCTTGATGTCGTACATGTAGAAGAACCCTTTTTGGTGCTATGTAGAACCATTTTCATAAAGTAAAAAATGTATGTTTTAGTCCCTCTGCATTCCCTTGGCATTCCCTCAGCATTCCCTCAGCACTCTACAGTCACCCTTATAAAATATCTGGAATATGATCTAAATTAAAAGTGAATTTTAATAATTTTTTAAAATTATCATTTATTTTGAGAAAATTGTCTGACTGTCTTTAGAAGCATTAGCATGGATTCTAGTCATCCACATTGCATGTACTTGCTATTTCAGTGCTAGGAATGCTGCTCATTTACAGCAAAGATCATGTAAAAATGCTTAAAAGGATGTTTAACACATTTTTTGAACAGTTAAATGCATGTAAATGTTAGAATCGGTGCTAAAAAATACCTTAAAAACAAACAAACTCCTTTTATTTCATTTTGATTAGATTTTTATTTTTGATTTAATGTTTACATTTTAGCTATGTTTTAATTATTGTTTATTTTCTACTGTATTTTTATGATTAAAGTTAAATTTTTTATACTTACCTGATTTGAGTATTTATTACGGGGGCAATCGTGGGCTGGAGGTCAGGGAACCGGCCCTGTGACTGGAAGGTCGCCGGTTCGATCCCCAGAGCCGACAGTCCATGACTGAGGTGTCCTTGAGCAAGACACCTAACCCCCAACTGCTCCCCGGGCACCGTGGATAGGGCTGCCCACCGCTCCGGGCAAGTGTGCTCACTGCCCCCTAGTGTGTGTGTATTCACTAGTGTGTATGTGGTGTTTCACTTCACGGATGGGTTAAATGAGGAGGTGGAATTTTATAGTATTAAGTATTTTAGAATATTAAGTATCACTTAATAATAAAACTTAATAAACATATTCAATTTAATTTTTATTATTTATTACGTTATTACGCATTATCATTCCCTGTCTTGGCTCGGCAACACTGTAAATGAGGGTCACCCTCCACGTTCTCTGAGGTCAAATAAAGGTTGGTTGATTGAATCACTCAGGTTCCTTAATCCACCTTCAACAATCCAAGCTGAAGATCTCGTAGAGGTTCTGGACCAGGGGAGAAGTTACTCTATGTAAACAAAATCGTTCAAAGTGTTTTCAGCGTGAATCAGTCTGTTCTAGAAGGTCAGAACCGTTCACAGTGGTGGTGATAGGAACCAGACGTCCCCCTCTAAAAGCTGCTCCCAATGGTGGTGATAGGAACCAGACGTCCCCCTCTAAAAGCTGCTCCCAGTGGTGGTGATGGGAACCAGACGTCCCTCTAAAAGCTCCTACAGAAAGTTCCTACATGAACTGGTTCTGAATTCACTGCCTGATGACTGAGACGCTGTTTTATGAGAGTTTAGAGAACTTCAACTCCATTCATGGTGGAGGGAGACATGCAGGGCGCTGTGCGGCAAAATAGTCCCCAAAGAAAACTCATTATTCCAGATTTTCCACTGTTTTCCATCATCAACATTCCATATAAGCTCAGAAGACTCGTGTAGGTTCTCTGGTGGTTCTGGATGGTAAATAAAGTGTCTATATCTGTGTTGTAGTCATGGCGACGCCTGGTTCCCATCACCACCGCTGTAAAGACGTCTGAACCATTAAACACCACACAGCTCTGAGTCTCTCTGATCACACCTCACACACCCAAAATATATGCAAAAATTTAGCAATACCAGTGGAATTCCCCTTTAAGGGTCTGAAAGTTTCCTGTATCTCCAAAGGAATCCAGTTCCAGCTGGACTGAGTGATTCATCTGAGCGCTGAGGCTCAGGTAGGGAGTGGAGTTCTACAGAAGCAGCGAGCTGGCAGGGTCTGCATGACTAACAGGGGAAAAATGGAGTTTCAGGCCACAAATGGCCGGGTAGCGAGGATTTAAATGTCACACTGGGCCTGCCGCTGCTCTCTCGGCGCTCTCCCCTCGCTCTCTCGCTGAAACAGAACCCAGAGAGACCAGCAGAACGTGGGCTATTTTAGGCCAGACCGCAGCATTTTTGTTTTCAGCCCCACAGCACAGGAGAGAGGGAGGGGGAGAAAGAGGAAACACAGAGGAGGACGAGTCGAGCAAAGCGAAGAAAGCCCAAGCAGAAACAGGCGAGACGTGACCAGGAGACACAGCCGGACGTAAATAACTGTATACACCAATACGCAGCTTCATTAATGACTCCCTAAACTCTGTCCTGTCTGAGCTCCTCACTCTGGCTCTGTGTGTTTGCTCTCCAGCCGTCAGCACTGCTGTAAACAGACCTCACTCTAATTCCTTTACTGGGTCAGAAGAGTTTCTTTTTCATATAAATGTCCTCACTGTGTAATAAAAACCTGAATAAAGCAGTCACTCAGAATGACTCAGAGTGCCGATTTTTATACCACTCAAACAAAACTATTTCTGTTCGGTTCCTGAGGCTAAGACTAAGGCTGGGTTTAGAAAAGACAAGGTATAGGCGCTTCCAGATGCCTGTGGGCGTTATATATGCATCATACACATGGGGTATGTTATTACACATAGCTGTTTACATAGTGGACGTATTGTTCCATATAAGTAAAGACAAATACAATACATATGCAACATATGATTATCACATATAAAGCATTAAATGTATGTAGAATATCATATTTTATCATATTCTCCTATAAAACATAGATATATTTATTATATATAGGTATGTGCACAGATATAATTCATATATATACATAAACATACAATACAATACATATGCAACATATGATTATCACATATAAAGCATTAAATGTATGTAGAATATCATATTTTATCATATTCTCCTATAAAACATAGATATATTTATTATATATAGGTATGTGCACAGATATAATTCATATATATACATAAACATATATATATATATATATATATATATATATACACACACACACACACAGACATATGTATGCAGTAAAACTCCAGCAGCACTGCTGTGTTTGATCCACTCGCACCAGCACAACACACACTAACACACCACCACCACGTCAGTGTTACTGCAGTGCTGAGAATGATCCACCACCCAAATAGTACCTGCTCTGTGAGGGTCCATGGGGGTCCTGACCACTGAAGAACAGGGTAACAGAGTATCAGAGAAACAGATGGACTACAGTCTGTAACTGTAGAACTACAGAGTGCAGCTATACAGTAAGTGGAGCTGATAAAGTGGACAGTGAGCAGAGAAACGAGGAGGTGGTCAGAGTGTTACGCCTGACCGGTGTGTGTATATGTACATACGTATTTTTAAGTTTAAACACTGTATTATTGCGTTTATGAACGTGTCCTACTGTGTAAAAACAAACCTGTGTGTGTGTTCGAGGCGGTGCTGGTTGGTACCGTGGGGGGAGGAAGCACAGCACACGCTTGGCTACCGGCCGAGAACATAAAAACCTCCGTGGGGAGCCCGGAGCGCGGGGGGAGCGCGGGGGGAGCGCGGGGAGGGGGGGCAGGGGAGGAGGGCGCTGGATTGGTGGCTTTGGTAATTGCTTGTCTTGGCTTTGTAAATGTGCTTCCTTCTGCACTTTTGTTGCTGCTCTGAGCAAACTGGATTTAAAAGCCCCCCAACCCCCCCAAAACACACAACCACACTGAACAGAGAGAGACTGGGCTCCCACTCAGAGAGCGAGGGAGTGAGTGAGTGAGAGAGTCAGTGAGACAGCGAGGGAGTGAGTGAGAGACAGAGTGAGTGAGAGAGTGAGTGAGAGTGGGATAGTGAGAGTGAGATAATGAGTGAATGAGATAGTGGGATAGTGAGAGAATGCGTAAGAGAGTTAGTGATAGAGTGAGTGAAATAGTGAGAGAGTGGGATAGTGAGAGAGTGAGTGAGACAGTGAGAGAGTGAGTGACAGAGTGGGAGAGTGGGATAGTGAGAGAGTGAGTGACAGAGTGAGAGGGTGGGATAGTGAGAGAGTAAGTGAGATTATGAGATAGTGAGATAGAGAGTGAGAGAGTGAGTCAGAGTGAGTGAGATAGTGAGAAAGTGTGAGTGAGAGGGTGAGTGAGATAGTGAGTGGGATAGTGAGAGAGTGAGATAGAGAGTGAGATAGAGAGAGAGTGAGTGAGAGAGTGAGTTAGATAGAGAGTGAGTGAGAGTGAGATAGAGAATGAGTGGGATAGTGAGAGAGTGAGTTAGATAGAGAGTGAGTGAAAGAGTGAGTGAGAGAGTGAGATAGAGAGTGAGTGAGAGCGTGAGAAAGAGAATGAGTGGGATAGTGAGAGAGTGAGATAGAGAGTGAGTGAGAGAGTGAGATAGAGAGTGAGTGAGAGAGTGAGATAGAGAGTGAGTGGGATAGTGAGAGAGTGAGAGAATGAGTTAGAGAGTGAGTGAGAGAGTGAGGTAGAGAGTGAGAGAGTGAGATAGAGAGTGAGTGTGATAGTGAGAGAGTGAGATAGAGTGAGTGAGAGAGTGAGATAGAGAGTGAGTGGGATAGTGAGAGAGTGAGTTAGATAGAGAGTGAGTGAGAGAGTGAGATAGAGAGTGAGTGAGAGAGTGAGATAGAGAGTGAGTGGGATAGTGAGAGAGTGAGTTAGATAGAGAGTGAGTGGGATAGTGAGAGAATGAGATGGAGAGTGAGTGAGATAGTGAGATAGAGAGTGAGTGAGAGAGTGAGAGAGTGAGAGAGTGAGTTAGATAGAGAGTGAGTGAGAGAGTGAGATAGAGAGTAAGAGAGTGAGATAGAGAGTGAGTGAGAGAGTGAGATAGAGAGTGAGTGAGAGAGTGAGATAGAGAGTAAGAGAGTGAGATAGAGAGTGAGTGAGAGAGTGAGATAGAGAGTAAGAGAGTGAGATAGAGAGTAAGAGAGTGAGATAGAGAGTGAGTGAGGGAGTGTTTACTAGTTTACTAGTTTACTTTACAGCGTTTTCCACTGTTCAGCAGTGATCTTGTCCCCATGTGGCCATTCAGGCCTTTAACTGCTGAGACTTTCGGGCGCAGACGAGTTGCTGTTCACCTTCACGCTGCTCTCTGATTACATTCTGATGGATCTGTACTTTCTGGAGAACATCTCCTCGCTGACCTTTCAGACACCATAATTAACCGGTTCAGATGTAAACAGAGCAGAGCTGTTCTGAGCAGTTTGGTGTGAAACTCAGTTCTAGATAAACTGACCGAGTCAGAGCTGCTCACAGTGGTGGTGATAGGAACCAGACGTCCCTCTAAAACCTCCTCACAGAAAGTTCCTACATGAACTGGTTCTGAATTCACTGCCTGATGACTGAGACACTGTTTTATGAGAGTTTAGAGAACTTCAACTCCATTCATGGTGGAGGGAGACATGCAGGGCGCTGTGCGGCAAAATAGTCCCCAAAGAAAACTCATTATTCCAGATTTTCCACTGTTTTCCATCATCAACATTCCATATAAGCTCAGAAGACTCGTGTAGGTTCTCTGGTGGTTCTGGATGGTAAATAAAGTGTCTATATCTGTGTTGTCGTCATGGTGATGCCTGGTTCCCATCACTACCACTGTAAAGAAGTCTGGACCGTTTCACACCAAACCCTCTGAACCTCTGATCACACCTCACACACGGGATTATGGGGGAATAATGGTGAAATTTGCCTTTAACTGTTAAGAATTTTCAGAATGAGAAAAAACCCAAAACAAAACAAAAGACCTTTTTGTTCAAAGGCCTCAGAAATTGCTTAGATGTGATAATTGTTTTCACTCTTTTCAAAAATTCTAAAATTTGTTGTTATTTATTTACAGATTTACATTTTTCAGTCTTTTGGACTCCACTGGACATAAAAACATGTTTTTATATGTATGTTGCCTGTTCTCTGCAGAAGACTTATATCAGAGTTTGAAGAACTTCCACATGAAGTAAAAGTTCTGTACAGGACTTTTCCAAGAGCCACAAGTCCAAGAGAACCATTCAGGAGCCTTTATAGTCCAGAGAGGAATCAGGGCTGTGAACTGACCACTTCTGCAGGAGTTGATGTGGTCTGTAATCTGTTCTCTCTGGACTTCCTCTCTCAGAAATCAGCTCATTCAGGAAGTCATTGAGCTCAGAGTGCTTCCTTCCTCAGCGCTGATCACAGCGCAGCTCGCGCCCTCCAGTGGAGCTGAGGAGTCAGTACAACACCCTGCAGAGGCCGACCTGCACGGTCAGCAAAGCTGAAACAGCGTGTCTGATACTCTTTTGCTGGATTTTACATTAAAATATTAGAGAAATCAAACTGTTCAGTGAGGCCAACAGTAGTTAAACAGTATCTGAGTAACTGAGTATCTGAGTAAACGTCATTAGTTTCTGTACTTTAGTATTTTTGGTGTATCAGTACTGAAGTTTCTCCGTTACTGGGCGACTTTCTCCTTTCACTCCACTACATTTCAGAGTCTAATATCCGACTTTTTCCTCCTACATTTTGAGAAATCTGTCGTTCCTTTTGGTTTCTGTGTGTATAAAAACGTAACATGTCAAAACGAAAGAAGCGCAAAGCCAGAGCACCAATCAGGGCCCAGCGGTCACTTTGTTTAGAGCTGGTTTTGACCTGTTGGTCATACCGACCCAGTGCAGCACGCGGTTCAACGTCAGCGCAGCAGCGTAAAACTTTGGGAGAGTCTGTTCAACATAAATGATGAACTAACCTAACTTTGTGTAAATAGAGCTCAATATAGAAATATGTCCACATATGCAGTCGAGACTGACGCGGCTTTTTTCTGAATTTCTACAAACACCATTTCATTTTATAGTAAATGAGTTTGGGCTGGTTTATGTTTATGAACAGACGCCTACAGATCAACATAGTAAAGGAGCTCATCTGTGATCCTGAGTTTAAAGCCAGTTTTTATTCAACTTAAACTTGGAACTAAGTTGTAAATAAATCTGAAACTGAAACTTTGCTTGTGTGTAAAAAGTGATTTCAGAGCCACTCGGTTCTCCCTGATGGAAACTGTTTACCTTCAGTGTTTTGTGCTTCTGATCATTTTAATAGACGTCAGCGTCACTAATTAATGACCTTCTATTAAAAGACTGGTTTACCAAGAGAGACGCTGGAGGACTTTCACCTGAAATGAGTTCATGAAGCCAGTCTGGTTATAAAAATGATAACAGGACATCAGAGCCAGAATTACTCTTTTAGTACTTTTACTTTATACTTAAGTACATTTGAAGGGAAATACTTTAGTACTTTTACTCCAGTGGAGGTCTAAAGGGAGGAACTTCTACTTTACTGGAGGAATATTTTACCTTGGGGGTCTCGAATTTAACTCAGTACATGGTTTGTGTACTTCGTCCAGCGCTGGTGAGTATCCATGTATGATAATACATAGTATGATATATTTGAAATGCATGTATAGCCATATATCTGATTTCTGTAGTGTTCATACAGGTCATGTAACATCTTAAAAACCATGTAAACATCTGATTCTGTGCTCTGTGAGCTTCTTTAACCAAAACCAAACTCCTTGTATGTGTAAACAATCCTGGCCAATAAAGCTTGATTCTGATTCTGATTCTGAAATAAACAACAGGATGTTTTAGGATTTTAACATTTAAACCAAACAAATTTATAATTAAAATGAAGAAGAAATCTTTGAAATTCTGCACTATTTTCGGCTCAGTGTTTAAATGGAAGTGAATGTGTGGGGTTGATGATGTTGGGCTGTTTGTGCTAAAAGCTCAGAGAGTTTTTAGTCTGATCTCCAGTGCAGCTCGAGTTCAGACTCTCAGGTGGGTCTGATCTGCTGATCAGAGGATTTTGATCAAACCTGTGGAGTCGACTCGAGTGCTCACTGTCTTTACAGCAAAGAGGGACACACCAACAAATGCTGAGAAATTCTGAGTGAACGGTAGAATCTTTAAAATCGCATGACTTGGCCACCATGCAGACAGGCTGTTAAAACTGCCATATCTACTCAGCACCAGCAGCTTTTGCCTGACATGATCCAGTCAGAGTCTCCATCAGTATTAAAGACCTGTCCACCCATCTGCAAACCAGTAGCCCCACTGTTACTCCAGCTACTACTTCGGCTAGTGTAAACCCCGGAGCGTCATTTCCAGTCTGTAAACTGGAGTCTTTTGATGGTAATCCCGAAAGGTAGCGGCTTTTTGTTACAGTGCTCTGTGTTTTTAACAACTCACCACCAAGCACAGACCAAATCCGTCTCCTGTCTTACTGGCAAGGCTTCAGACTGGGCTACCGTGGTGTGGGAGAATATGCATATCCATAGAAAGACTTCCGTAGTTTTTGACCACTCTGCTGAGGGACAATCTAGCGGTGAACTGCTCCTTGCCTTAAAGCAGGGTAATCACTCCATTGCCTCCTACGCTTGGAGTTTCGTACATTAGCTGCAGGTAGTGGGTGAAACGAAGCTGCCCTCAAGGTTGTTTTTCGAGGTTTTAACCGAACTATCCTGTCGAGACAACAAACTTTCATTGGATCGTCTCATTTCACTTTCCATACATCTGGATCAGCTTCTGAGTAAATGCCCCAAGGAATGCATAAAACAGTCCAATCCAGTTAATGCTAAGGTCCAGAACGTAGTTTCCAGTCCTGTCACATTCGGCGTGACTGTGGACTGCGTCCACACAGAGTCCAGAGTCCGCCACCCCCGGGAGAGTTCCCACAAAGGGGTTGGTTTCCAAGTCATTCTTCTTACCTGTCTCTGTATGTCTCTGCCAACAAATGCCTATTTGTGTTTAAGCCTTGATCGACTCTGGAGTCGAGGGTAACTTCATTCATCAAGACGTCCTTACCACACCGTCTCACTGTCTTCGTCCTTGATGGACTTCCCTTGGGACAATCACCCATAACACGCAGAACTAAACCCGTTCAGTTACAATACAGTTTTTCACATAATGAGGAGATTTCATTCCTGGTCCTCCTGTCCTCTGATTACTCACTCATTTTAGGTCTACCCTGGTTAGAGAAGCACAATCTGGTAATTTCGTGGTCATAACATGACATTTTGTCTTGGTCCCCTTTTGTTCACTGTCTATTTAGATGCCACGTCTCTGTAAAGTCTACTACCATAGAGAGTCCTAATAATTCCAAACCTGGTAATGTCCCTGAGGTGTAATCTGACCTGATCGAAGTGTTTCGTAAAGAGAAAGCTACGATGTTGCCACCTCATCACCCATATGACTGTGCTATAGACCTGATAGATAATGCTTCTCTGCCCAAGTCTCGCATATATCTTCTTACACGTGAGGAGGAACAGGCTATGGAGGAGTGTATTGATGAAGCTCTTGCACAGGGGTCCATACGCCCATCCAAGTTTCCCGCTGCATCTGGGATGGTGGGTTAAGACCCTGCATTGACTATCGTGCCCTCAATGATGTGACTACAAAGTTCGCTTACCCTCTTCCACTGATCCCAGTGGCTCTCGAACAGCTGAGAGGTGGGCAATATTTCACTAAATTAAATCTACGCAGTGCCTACAATTTAGTCTGCATTCGAGGTTGAGATAAGTAAGTGATACTTTTTTGATCCCACAAACGGGGAAATTCCACCTCCGCATTTAACCCATCCGTGAAGTGAAACACCACATACACACTAGTGAACACACACACACTAGGGGGCAGTGAGCACACTTGCCCGGAGTGGTGGGCAGCCCAATCCGCAGCGCCCGGGGAGCAGTTGGGGGTTAGGTGTCTTGCTCAAGGACACCTCAGTCATGGACTGTCAGCCCTGGGGATCGAACTGGCAACCTTCCGGTCACAGGGCCGGTTCCCTAACCTCCAGCCCACGACTGCCCCCAAAGCCCGGGAGGAGCCGCTGAGCCTCGGCGAGAGAGAGGGAGGGAGAGTAAAGGTCGCTTCTGAAGTGCGATGAATGGAAAACTGCCTTTGTTGCCACTAGGAGGCATTACAAATACCAGGTCATGAGCTATGGATTAGCGAATGCCCCAACAGTGTTTCAGTCCTTCATTAATGACGTTCTACGTTCTACTGATAAGTTCTACAGGCGTGGTTATGAGCGATCAAAAGGTAGAAGCCGTTACTAGTTGGTCCATCCCAAAGTCAGTCAAGGAACTACAGCGTTTTCTGGGTTTCGCCAACTTTTACAGAGGTTTCATCTACAACTGCCATTCCATTGTAGCCCCTCTTACTGCTCTTCTCAAGGGTTCTCCCAGGAGACTACTGTGGTTGGTCCAGGCGGACGCTGCTTTTAATAATTTAAAACGCGCTTTTACCACAGCATCCATACTGAACCATCCTGACCCCAACTCCCCACTCATTGTCGAAGCCGATGCATTTGAGACAGGGGTAGGGGAAGTGCTATCACAACATAGTGGAAGTCCACCCAAGCTCCACCCTGTTGATTTCTACTCTCACAAGTTATCACCAGCAGAACTGAATTATGGCATAGGGGAGCGGGAAGTTAGCTTTGCAGGAGTGGCATCACTGGCTGGAGGAGGCTGCACATCCGTTTCAGGTACTGACTGATCATAAGAACTTAGAATATCTTCACACAGTCTCATCAGGCATGTTGGTCTTTCTTCTGTTCTCGATTTAGATTCTCTATCACAAATCGTCCTGGTAACCGTAACATGAAGGCTGATGCTCTGTCTTGAGTGTTCCAGGAGGAACGCAGGGAAGAGGTTCAGGCAGAGGCAGAACTTCCTTCCACCCTCAGTAACATTTGTACCGATTCGTTGGGAACTTGAGTAGAAATAGAACATTCACTAGCTGAAATATCCACACATGAGGGATGTCCTGAAGGAAAACTACGTTCCTGAGAGATTAAGAGACAGATTAATCACATGGTCACATTCTTCATTAACCTCTGGTCATCCTGGGGAGACACACAGCAGCTCATTTCAGCATGTTACTGGTGGGAATCCCTCAGGGAGGACGTACATAGATTTGTAGCCTCTTGTTTGACATGTGCTCAAAGTAAGACTCCCAAAACGATACCCACAGGAAAACTCATGCCATTGCCTGTTCCAACTCGTCTATGGTCACAGTCCTAGACTTCGTCACAGACCTACCTCCTTCGGAGGGCTACACTACGATACTCACTATTATTGACCGTTTCTCACACAGTGTCAAGTTCCATCCCTTTCCGTCCCTGCCTAGTGCTATGGACATGGCTCTTCCCTTTACACACACATTTTCAAACATTTCGGTGTTCCTGAAAATATTCTGTCAGAGAGAGGTACACAGTTTACATCGAGGGTTTGGAGGGCCTTTTTCGAGCATTTAGGAGTGAGTATCAGTCTCACCTCTGGCTATCACCCTCAGACAAACAGTCAATGTGAGAGAACTAATCAGGAATTGGGAAAATTCCTCTGATTGTACTGTTACAAGAACCCTAAAGACTGGTCCTAGTTCTTTCTGTGGGCTGAGTTAGCTCAGAACTCTCTTGTTAACTCTACCATAGGTATTACCGTTTCAGTGCATCCTCGGTTATCAACCACCCCAGCACCCTGGACAGTTACATCTTCTGTCCCTGCAGTCGATGGATGTGGTGGAGTGAGGAAGTATGGGAGGAAACCAACATGCACATAGAAGAAGCTTTACAATGTTACAAGGAGCAGGCCGAGAGACACTGTGGTGAGACCCCCTCCTATCAGCCTGGTGACTGTGTGTGGCTGTCAACCAGGGATTTCAGGTTTGAGGGAGAAAATTGGTCCGTATCGAGTTTCTAAGAAGTCAAATGTCACTTACTGGCTGGAATTGCCTGCTCGGTATCGCATGTCCAATGCTTTTCAAGTTTCTTTCCTCAAGCCTGTTGTTCCTGGGAACTGCAATATCTCATCGACTGGGAGGGTTATGGTCCTGAGGAGCGTTGCTGGGTCCCTGCTAAGGATGTGTTAGATCCAGGTCTCACCACAGGCTTCCATGCTCAGTTTCCTGAAAAGTTCGCTCCGAGGCCAAGAGGTCGCCCCAGGGGTTCCATCTCTAGATCCTGCCCAGTTTGTCGCTCATCTCACTCCCTGAGTCCTCATCCTGTCCAGTCCTCCACCAGTACAGGGGTTCCATCCACCAGTTCCTGCGGTTGTGTGGGGGTGGCTCATCATGGTCGCTCTTGAGCTGAATTTCTTGATATGAAAATACTGTAGAAATATTGTAATAGCAATAATGATCATTATTATTACTATAATAATAATACAAATACTACCACTAATAATAATAACAGTTATTATTATGATTAGTATGATTGTTATATTTATTGTAGAGACAATTGTCATGAAGGGTGTAAACAGTGCTCAGCAGGCCTGGCGGGTCCATGAGCTGTTTTTTTTGCTCCAGTTGTGTAATTAGCAGAGATGAATGGTCAGCACGGTGCAGTAATCGGTCATTTTAACCGCCGATCAATGCGCAGAGTGAAACCTGCTTAAGTGCGAAGCTGATTTTGGCTCAGACGGACAGAAAGCAGTACAGTCTCGTAGTTTACGGCCTTAGAAAAGCATCGTGTCCACAAACAGCTGCACTAGTGCTTTCAAACCTGACCTCAGCTCACAGAGGTCTTCATACGCTACTGAGGAGACGACGCAGATGATGATGGAGGGAAAACACGAGGCCCACGGAGGAGGAACTGATAACAACCAGCACAACAAGGCACACAAAGGTATTTTCAATATTCAGGCCTGAGTTAGACCGATAAATCAATGTGATCGGTTATTAATCTCAGCGTTACTGAGCTCTGCTAAAGCCTGAGTAGACTGATAAATCAATGTGATCAGTTATTAATCTCAGCGTTACTGAGCTCTGCTAAAGCCTGAGTAGACTGATAAATCAATGTGATCAGTTATTAATCTCAGCGTTACTGAGCTCTGCTAAAGCCTGAGTAGACTGATAAATCAATGTGATCGGTTATTAATCTCAGCGTTACTGAGCTCTGCTAAAGCCTGAGTAGACTGATAAATCAATGTGATCGGTTATTAATCTCAGCGTTACTGAGCTCTGCTAAAGCCTGAGTAGACTGATAAATCAATGTGATCGGTTATTAATCTCAGCGTTACTGAGCTCTGCTAAAGCCTGAGTAGACTGATTAATCAATGTGATCGGTTATTAATCTCAGTGTTACTGAGCTCTGCTAATGTCTGAGTAGACTGATAAATCAATGTGATCAGTTATTAATCTCAGTGTTACTGAGCTCTGCTAAAGCCTGAGTAGACTGATAAATCAATGTGATCGGTTATTAATCTCAGCGTTACTGAGCTCTGCTAAAGTCTGAGTAGACTGATAAAACAATGTGATCGGTTATTAATCTCAGCGTTACTGAGCTCTGCTAAAGTCTGAGTAGACTGATAAATCAATGTGATCGGTTATTAATCTCAGCGTTACTGAGCTCTGCTAAAGCCTGAGTAGACTGATAAAACAATGTGATCGGTTATTAATCTCAGCGTTATTGAGCTCTGCTAAAGCCTGAGTAGACTGATAAATCAATGTGATCGGTTATTAATCTCAGCATTACTGAGCTCTGCTAAAGCCTGAGTAGACTGATAAATCAATGTGATCAGTTATTAATCTCAGCGTTACTGAGCTCTGCTAAAGCCTGAGTAGACTGATAAATCAATGTGATCAGTTATTAATCTCAGCGTTACTGAGCTCTGCTAAAGCCTGAGTAGACTGATAAATCAATGTGATCGGTTATTAATCTCAGCGTTACTGAGCTCTGCTAAAGCCTGAGTAGACTGATAAATCAATGTGATCGGTTATTAATCTCAGCGTTACTGAGCTCTGCTAAAGTCTGAGTAGACTGATAAATCAATGTGATCAGTTATTAATCTCAGCATTACTGAGCTCTGCTAAAGCCTGAGTAGACTGATAAATCAATGTGATCGGTTATTAATCTCAGCGTTACTGAGCTCTGCTAAAGCCTGAGTAGACTGATAAATCAATGTGATCAGTTATTAATCTCAGTGTTACTGAGCTCTGCTAAAGCCTGAGTAGACTGATAAATCAATGTGATCAGTTATTAATCTCAGCGTTACTGAGCTCTGCTAAAGCCTGAGTAGACTGATAAATCAATGGGATCAGTTATTAATCTCAGTGTTACTGAGCTCTGCTAAAGCCTGAGTAGACTGATAAATCAATGTGATCAGTTATTAATCTCAGTGTTACTGAGCTCTGCTAAAGCCTGAGTAGACTGATAAATCAATGTGATCAGTTATTAATCTCAGCGTTACTGAGCTCTGCTAAAGCCTGAGTAGACTGATAAATCAATGTGATCAGTTATTAATCTCAGTGTTACTGAGCTCTGCTAAAGTCTGAGTAGACTGATAAATCAATGTGATCAGTTATTAATCTCAGTGTTACTGAGCTCTGCTAAAGCCTGAGTAGACTGATAAATCAATGTGATCGGTTATTAATCTCAGTGTTACTGAGCTCTGCTAAAGTCTGAGTAGACTGATAAATCAATGTGATCGGTTATTAATCTCAGCGTTACTGAGCTCTGCTAAAGCCTGAGTAGACTGATAAATCAATGTGATCGGTTATTAATCTCAGCGTTACTGAGCTCTGCTAAAGTCTGAGTAGACTGATAAATCAATGTGATCAGTTATTAATCTCAGTGTTACTGAGCTCTGCTAAAGCCTGAGTAGACTGATAAATCAATGTGATCGGTTATTAATCTCAGTGTTACTGAGCTCTGCTAAAGCCTGAGTAGACTGATAAATCAATGTCATCGGTTACTAATCTCAGCGTTACTGAGCTCTGCTAAAGCCTGAGTAGACTGATAAATCAATGTGATCGGTTATTAATCTCAGCGTTACTGAGCTCTGCTAAAGCCTGAGTAGACTGATAAATCAATGTGATCGGTTATTAATCTCAGCGTTACTGAGCTCTGCTAAAGCCTGAGTAGACTGATAAATCAATGTCATCGGTTATTAATCTCAGCGTTACTGAGCTCTGCTAAAGCCTGAGTAGACTGATAAATCAATGTGATCAGTTATTAATCTCAGCGTTACTGAGCTCTGCTAAAGCCTGAGTAGACTGATAAATCAATGTGATCGGTTATTAATCTCAGCGTTACTGAGCTCTGCTAAAGCCTGAGTAGACTGATAAATCAATGTGATCAGTTATTAATCTCAGCGTTACTGAGCTCTGCTAAAGCCTGAGTAGACTGATAAATCAATGTGATCGGTTATTAATCTCAGCGTTACTGAGCTCTGCTAAAGCCTGAGTAGACTGATAAATCAATGTGATCGGTTATTAATCTCAGCGTTACTGAGCTCTGCTAAAGCCTGAGTAGACTGATAAATCAATGTGATCAGTTATTAATCTCAGCGTTACTGAGCTCTGCTAAAGCCTGAGTAGACTGATAAATCAATGTGATCAGTTATTAATCTCAGCGTTACTGAGCTCTGCTAAAGTCTGAGTAGACTGATAAATCAATGTGATCGGTTATTAATCTCAGCGTTACTGAGCTCTGCTAAAGTCTGAGTAGACTGATAAATCAATGTGATCGGTTATTAATCTCAGCGTTACTGAGCTCTGCTAAAGCCTGAGTAGACTGATAAATCAATGTGATCAGTTATTAATCTCAGTGTTACTGAGCTCTGCTAAAGTCTGAGTAGACTGATAAATCAATGTGATCGGTTATTAATCTCAGCGTTACTGAGCTCTGCTAAAGCCTGAGTAGACTGATAAATCAATGTGATCAGTTATTAATCTCAGCGTTACTGAGCTCTGCTAAAGCCTGAGTAGACTGATAAATCAATGTGATCAGTTATTAATCTCAGTGTTACTGAGCTCTGCTAAAGTCTGAGTAGACTGATAAATCAATGTGATCGGTTATTAATCTCAGCGTTACTGAGCTCTGCTAAAGCCTGAGTAGACTGATAAATCAATGTGATCGGTTATTAATCTCAGCGTTACTGAGCTCTGCTAAAGCCTGAGTAGACTGATAAATCAATGTGATCGGTTATTAATCTCAGCGTTACTGAGCTCTGCTAAAGCCTGAGTAGACTGATAAATCAATGTGATCGGTTATTAATCTCAGCGTTACTGAGCTCTGCTAATGTCTGAGTAGACTGATAAATCAATGTGATCGGTTATTAATCTCAGCGTTACTGAGCTCTGCTAAAGCCTGAGTAGACTGATAAATCAATGTGATCGGTTATTAATCTCAGCGTTATTGAGCTCTGCTAAAGCCTGAGTAGACTGATAAATCAATGTGATCGGTTATTAATCTCAGCGTTATTGAGCTCTGCTAAAGTCTGAGTAGACTGATAAATCAATGTGATCGGTTATTAATCTCAGCGTTACTGAGCTCTGCTAAAGCCTGAGTAGACTGATAAATCAATGTGATCGGTTATTAATCTCAGCGTTACTGAGCTCTGCTAAAGCCTGAGTAGACTGATAAATCAATGTGATCGGTTATTAATCTCAGCGTTACTGAGCTCTGCTAAAGCCTGAGTAGACTGATAAATCAATGTGATCAGTTATTAATCTCAGTGTTACTGAGCTCTGCTAAAGTCTGAGTAGACTGATAAATCAATGTGATCGGTTATTAATCTCAGCGTTACTGAGCTCTGCTAAAGCCTGAGTAGACTGATAAATCAATGTGATCGGTTATTAATCTCAGTGTTACTGAGCTCTGCTAAAGCCTGAGTAGACTGATAAATCAATGTGATCGGTTATTAATCTCAGCGTTATTGAGCTCTGCTAAAGTCTGAGTAGACTGATAAATCAATGTGATCGGTTATTAATCTCAGCGTTACTGAGCTCTGCTAAAGCCTGAGTAGACTGATAAATCAATGTGATCGGTTATTAATCTCAGCGTTACTGAGCTCTGCTAAAGCTGGAGTAGACTGATAAATCAATGTGATCAGTTATTAATCTCAGCGTTACTGAGCTCTGCTAAAGTCTGAGTAGACTGATAAATCAATGTGATCGGTTATTAATCTCAGCGTTACTGAGCGCTGCTAAAGCCTGAGTAGACTGATAAATCAATGTGATCAGTTATTAATCTCAGCGTTACTGAGCTCTGCTAAAGCCTGAGTAGACTGATAAATCAATGTGATCGGTTATTAATCTCAGTGTTACTGAGCTCTGCTAAAGCCTGAGTAGACTGATAAATCAATGTGATCAGTTATTAATCTCAGTGTTACTGAGCTCTGCTAAAGCCTGAGTAGACTGATAAATCAATGTGATCAGTTATTAATCTCAGTGTTACTGAGCTCTGCTAAAGCCTGAGTAGACTGATAAATCAATGTGATCGGTTATTAATCTCAGCGTTACTGAGCTCTGCTAAAGCCTGAGTAGACTGATAAATCAATGTGATCGGTTATTAATCTCAGCGTTACTGAGCTCTGCTAAAGCCTGAGTAGACTGATAAATCAATGTGATCAGTTATTAATCTCAGCGTTACTGAGCTCTGCTAAAGCCTGAGTAGACTGATAAATCAATGTGATCGGTTATTAATCTCAGCGTTACTGAGCTCTGCTAAAGCCTGAGTAGACTGATAAATCAGCTGTATGAACTATATAAATTATATAAAACGTGTATTAATCGGGGGGCGGCACGGTGGTGTGGTGGGTAGCGCTGTCGCCTCACAGCAAGAAGCCTGGGTTCGATTCCCCGGCCGGGTAACCGGGGTCCTCTCTGTGTGGAGTCTGCATGTTCTCCCCGTGTCTGCGTGGGTTTCCTCCGGGTTCTCCGGTTTCCTCCCAAGACATGCAGTCAGGCCAGTTGGACCTGCTAAATTGCCCCTGGGTGTGAGTGACTGTCTGTGTCTGTCTGTCTGCCCTGTGATGGACTGGCGACCTGTCCAGGGTGTATCCTGCCTTCCGCCCGAAGACTGCTGGGATAGGCTCCAGCACCCCCCCGCGACCCTGACGGAGAAGCAGCTTAGAAAATGGATGGATGTATTAATCGGACCTTTAAACGGCTTTCCCGTTGGTGTTCAATTATGATATTTATGTGCTAAAAATACAGCTATGATATGGCCCTATTATTATTATTATTATTATTATTATTACTATTATTATTATTATTATGTACAGCTGGTCATTATGAATCACCACTAACTAATCCAAGAGCGCGAGGCGGGATTAGGCAGAATCGAGACGGGGGTTGGCTGGGGGGGTGGGGGGGATCTTTGACGTCAGTTGCCATGGCAACACACCCGTAAACCACGCCCCTTCCCTCTCCCACTAAGCCCCGCCCCTTTCACCCTGCATCCTTCCATAATGGTACAGCCTTCAGCATCAGCGGCGGAGCGAGCGAGCAGCAGAGACCCAGCCTCCCTCTCTCTCTCTCTCTCTCTCTCTCTCTCCGCCTCCGTCTCTCTATCAGTCTTTCTTTTTTCCTTCTTTTTAATCGTCGTCTCTTTGTTTTGCGCCCATATTCCCACCGTCATTTTGTTTTTTAAACCCCCCAGTCCCCCCCACCCTCCTCGCCTGTCCGTCATGGTCTCTCCGCGAAGCCCGTCGGGATGTTCTGAGTGAGCGGGACTCGGGCATCGTCAGGCCGGCGCGGAATGGTAGGTGTCTCGGCGCGGGGACGGTGGATGCTGGAAGCCGCTGGACGGGTGGGGTTGGGCGGGGTGTGGAGCTGTGGAGAGCCCTGTCTCCCCTCCGAGAGCCAAACGCAGCGAACGGTTCCACAGTGGAGAGGAGGGGGGCGTTGTTTTGCCTCTGTGGTCCATCAGGTCTGCATTACTGACCCGAGCATCATTTCAGCACCACACACTTCAAAAGATGCTTCTTCAGGGGTTCTCTAGTAAAGAGAATGGTTCTGTTTAGAACCATAAGCCCTGCATGCATCCACTGGCCTGCTTAAATGTTTCTTGACGTGGTGAGACGACTCCTCAGATTGATGGAGAATGTGTTGTGCATGGTTCTGTATAGAACCCTTGGTATATGGAACCATTTGCATGCTTAAATGGTTCTTCAGAGTGAAGGAGAATGTTGTATGTGGTTTTGTGTGGAGCCTTGTTCTGTATGGCACCGAAAAAGGGTTCTGCTATTGTTACTTTATCGAGTCCCAGAAGAACCCTTTTTAGTGCTGCAACATATTCTCCATGCAAAGAGCCATTTAAACGGTCCAGTATCTAATCAGAACCATTGCCTTCCCTAAAGAACCCTCAAAGAACCATCGTTTTCAAGTGTGCAGTGAGTGCGTTCAAGTGTTTGCACGCGACTGGGACGAGGTCATCAGCGACTGACGATGGATTGTATCGGGTGGTATTTTATCGTATGTATTGTGTTTAAAGCCGCGTGAGGGGCCGAACGTTTACAGTGACGCGGCGTTTAATCCCAGATGAGCCGCTGTGCTGAAGGTGACTGCGGCGGCATGATGCTGCTGTGAAACACTGAGGCCGTCCTGCATCCTCTGCATCCTCTGCATCCTCTGCGTCCTCCTCAGCTGTGTGTGTTTATCAGGGCAGCTCTCTTTCTCCCCCTCTCCTCCCCGAATAGCCAGGATTTGGTTGCCAGGCCTGATGCGGCTGTAAAGAATGGGCTTCTGTACAGAGCGCTGCCTTCTTGTCCAGCGCTGTTTGGCTAATTTTGGTGATAATCATCTGCTTAGTGCCTGCGTTTCATCCGCATGCGCTTTCCTCACCCGACGAAGGCAGTTGGTGTTTTTTTTGGGTTCT
This sequence comes from Pygocentrus nattereri, assembly GCF_015220715.1. NCBI lineage: Eukaryota > Metazoa > Chordata > Actinopteri > Characiformes > Serrasalmidae > Pygocentrus > Pygocentrus nattereri. The sequence goes on from NC_051226.1 coordinate 604,997, forward strand.
AAACTTTGCTGCTGTGAACAGATGCAATTCGCAGCGCTTTTCTGAAAATGGGCCAATCCCTGCTGGGACTCTGCCCGAGTCTGCCAATGGCTGGGCTGAATGCGAAGCCAGCCTTAAGGAAACAGGACACAATGGCGTGTATTCGCTGTGCATTCATCTCGTGTACATCCAGATGGACCTGCTGCATTTTGTGTTGATGAGATCAATGCAGTGAAGGTCAGATTAAACCACACGTGTGCTGAACAGCGTGCATGTGCAGGCCTGCAGCCACAGCGCATCTCACATGCAAGCGGCACGCAACGCTCTCCAGCCCCGGACACGGCTGCACCAATCGAAAGAGGCACAGGCCTCCGGATCTGTAGATGTGGACTGTCTCTCTGTGACGCGGAGTCAGTGCAGTCAGGGGCTAGGGCTGTTTGACCTATTGATACGGCGATATATCGCCAGTGAACGGCTGGACCCAGAAATTTGGCTGTTTGTACATTCATTGGGTAGATTTTTGATTTTGGGATTTGTCTTTTGGTTCTTTTGGCTAAACGGATCCTATCAATAAGGCCGATACTGTCACGTTTGGGAGGAACTTGGGCCCAGTCCCGTTTCTTATTTTTTTTCTCCTTGCCCCTCTGAACTGAGCTACAGGGCAGTGGTTGAGATCTTCCTCTGAAATGAGCCCCTCTAATAAAAGAGCATCACTCCATTATCAGCTACTAGCGCCGCTCTGTAGGCGACCCTGCCCGTCTGCAGGAACAGCAGAGGAGGGGAAAGTTCAGCTCCTCACCTCGCTTAGATAGATAGATAGATAGATAGATAGATAGATAGATAGATAGATAGATAGATAGATAAAAGTTGCATCAGTATTTCCGTGTAACGTGCACAGTGAGCGTCATTACACTAGCAGCTGTCATCTATGGCACAGTGTGTATTAATCGGAGAGGAGATACTGTGATTTTCCCATTCTACCTTAAATGGTGTTCAGTCCTGATGGCTGAGGTGCCGTACTGTAACAGCTGCCCCATTTAAGGTGGAACGGGAAATTTAGCTGCCGAGACGTCGGCAGTAGCAGCGGTTTTTATACTTGTTATGAAGAAAACGACCAAAATTCACTAAACTAATACAATTCGATGGTTATCGTAATTTTTTAACGGGTCTCTTTGGTCTCATGTTCTCCGTCTCGCTGGTTTGTCAGTTCTCCTCACGTCTCTCTGTTTGGGGTCTCTGAAAAACCTCTGATTGGAGGGTCAATGCTTCACCCTAGCACCATAAAGCGTTCTTCTTTTGTTGCAAGCTCGACAGTGAAACCCTGAAGAACCATCCTTTTAAAGAGTCTGCAGCTAACGGAACGCTGTGGAGTCACACGTTCATCCCCAGAGTGTCTCGTTCTGCTGAATAACTACGGAGCTAACAAACAAACAAACATTTCACAGTCGTAAACAGACTCGGCGCCGCCTGCTGGCCATGCTAGAGCACCGAGGAAGGAGCTAGAGCCGGCTTTGTCCTCGTGACGTGTCGGTAAACTCGTTTACAGTTTTGATTCATTTACATTTATTCACCTCAACCCAGCACACAGTTCACATGCTGACGGTGGCAGTAAACGCCTGTGAGTCTGACGCCGGACGCTGGACAGCCGGATGAAATCATCTCAGACCATTACGTCATAATTACGACCGGCCTGTTTACACGCCGAGGAGGAAGGAGATGGTGAACCAAACGAAGGAAAGCTCTGTCAGTGGCCTTTGGGGTCAGTGGTCACCCCTTATCTTTGGCCTTCCTCTATTTGGGAAGGCGGTGGTGAGAGATGCCTCAGTGTGAGCGATTAAAGAGGCCGGGGCTCCGTTAAAGGTGCAGCGTGGGAGATTTTCAGGGATCTATTAGCAGAAACAGGATACAGTAACAGAACCATGTTCTCATTAGTGTTTGATCGCCTGTAACTACGAATCGCTGTGTTGAACCCCTCATCAGCTCTGCTCACCACTTCTCCTGTCGTTCTACAACGTTTTCCTGAATTAGTTCGTCATTCAAGACGGTCAAATCTGCGTTTGTTTGTGTGTAACTTTGATGAATAAGAGCCAATATGTTCTGTGATCTGAATACAGTTTGATATTATGCTACAATTAATATTTACGATATCAGACATTCGGACAAATAGTGCAATCTTTTCTACTGTTTTATTAAAGCCCCACTATGTGCGTTTTGGGGATTTGGAGACCTCTATGGTGAACCTCTGTAACTACATGCAGCGGGCAGAACAGCATTTTGTAGTGCTGGTTATGGGGCGACTTGATATTTCAGCCTATTTTTTATTCTCCTCACTCAGGATCGGCACTTCTTTCAGTTTTAACAGCAAAAATCTTACATAGTGCAGCTTTAAAAATGCTTCCTTGAAATATTTACACTCTGCCAGTATTTAAATATATTTGTCTTTTAAGAAGACCGCTTGAGTTTGTTAATTATACGACATGTTTTGACCAGGCGCTTGTTTCTTTAGTGTTTGATCGCCTGTAACTACGAATCGTTGTGTTGAGCCCTTCGTATCTACACAGGGAGCAGCTCCTCTTCAACAGAGGCTGCCGGACACAAAACACAGTAAGAAGGACGAAGTCTTATTCAGATTTTCCCCATTCCACCTTAAACGGTGCAGCAGTTATATTCTCTTGCCTGAGGCTGCACCATTTAAGGTGGAATGGGAAAATTTAAATAAGAAGCTGTGACTTACCTGCAGTGCTTATGCAGCATTAATCACTGTAAATAAGTTAAGTGATACTTTATTAATCCCACAAACGGGGAAATCCCACCTCCGCATTTAACCCATCCAGGAAGTGACACACCACATACACACTAGTGAACACACACACACACACACACACTAGGGGCAGTGAGCACACTTGCCCGGAGCCCAGGGAGCAATTGGGGGTTAGGTGTCTTGCTCAAGGACACCTTGGACTGTCAGCACTGGGGATTGAACCAGTAACCTTCCGGTCACAGGGCTGGTTCCCTGACCTCCAGCCCACAACTGCCCCCAAATGAATGAATATAACTACATCAGGGTCAGATGTCCTGAATAGACTATTAAATGAAATAAGCTTAATATAAAACCAGAGGAAAAACAATCACATCAACGAGTTCTCTGGGCTTCACCAACCACCACACAGACATCAGCCTGGATCACTGCGTTCCCTCCGTTATAGAACCCTATCCCACTTTCTGAGAGCGATATTCCTGAAATAGTGGAATTCTGGACAGTTCTTTCTTAAACTGCCGCTCTGTAATGGTACTGAATGCAGTCCAGCAGCGAAGCTGACCTCCCCAAAATGGTGATGGCATTGACGTTGCCTGGTTGAGTCCAAAATTACATCGTTATCTGTGTTGAGTTTCAGAACCCAAGTTTTGACAAACAGAGGATCAGACTTATTATTTATCACAAGAAAAGTGAGGGAGAGTGAATCTTCCCCGCCAAAGAAGAGAAAACATGAAGAAGCAAAACGAAATGGGGACAGACGATGTCAGAAAACCTGACGACCACCACTGGGTTCTGCTAGACGCTTGGAAAAGGTGGGGTGAGGGAGGGGATTGAGCTGGGCGCAGTCTGCAACCTCACCACTAGATGCCACTAAATCTTACACACTGCACCTATAAAGCGCATGACTTGCTTTTCTGCTCAGCAGACTGACTTCTGTCTTAAAGGATGGGCTTGTTTTCTCAGCCAGGCCCGCAATGGACTGGCCTTTGCTTTTAAACCGCCGTTCGTCTGTTAAAGAGGCAGATGTTCTGTGTGTTGAGGTAATTGAAATGGGAAAAATGTAATACAGTATAAAAATGCTTCAATACACGATGTGTTATAGTATTTATTATATGAGATGTGTGATCAGTTGGAACAGAGGAAGAAGAACCAGCAGTGCTGGTTTTAAAAAATGCTATCAAATCAATTTTTATTCAGTATTTGTCACTAAATCCAGTTAAACAGGACAAATTTTACTCTCTTTATAATGAAACATGCAGTTAGTCAGTGTCTCATATATATATATATATACATATATATATATATATATATATATATATATATATATATATATATATATATATATATATATATATATACAAGGACAAGGAAAAAACCTGCTTTACTTTTAATGTAAGTCATTGGAACCAGAATTTTTGGGCCTTTTATTTTGGTCTATTCTTCATGACATTTTTACACAATGTAAATAACAGTAGACATTGTCAAGTATATATATATACATATACATGCTCACTGGCCACTTTATTAGGTACCCCTTGCTAGTAAAAGGCTGGACCCCCTTTTGCCTTAAGAACTGCCTTAATTCTTCATGTCAGACTTTCAACAAGGTGTTGGAAATGTTCCTCAGAGATTCTGGTTGGTTATTTGAGTTCCTGTTGTCTCTCTATCATCTGGAACCAGTCTGCCCGTTCTCCTCTGACCTCTCACACCAACAAGGCATTTTCGTCCACACAACTGACCGCTCACTGGATATTTCCTCTTTCTCGGACCGTTCTCTGTAAACCCTAGAGATGGTTGAGCGTGAAAATCCCAGCAGATCAGCAGTTTCTGAAATACTCAGACCAGCCCGTCTGGCACCAACAACCACGCCACGTTCAAAGCCCCTTAAATCCCCTTTCTCCCCCGTTCTGATGCTCGGTCTTCACTTCAGCAAGTCGTCTTGACCACCTCTACAGGCCTCAATGCAGTGAGCTGCAGCCGTGTGATTGGCTGATCAGCTATTTGTGATAACAAACAACTGTACCTAATAAAGTGGCCGGTGAGTGTGTGTGTAGATATAGATAGACAGATAGATAGATAGATAGATAGATAGATAGATAGATAGATAGACAGATAGATAGACAGATAGATAGATAGATAGATAGATAGACAGATAGATAGACAGATAGATAGATAGATAGATAGATAGACAGATAGATAGATAGATAGATAGATAGATAGACAGACAGACAGACAGACAGATAGATAGATAGATAGATAGATAGATAGATAGATAGACAGATAGATAGACAGATAGATAGATAGATAGATAGATAGACAGATAGATAGATAGATAGATAGATAGATAGACAGACAGACAGACAGACAGATAGATAGATAGATAGATAGATAGATAGACAGATAGATAGACAGATAGATAGATAGATAGATAGATAGATAGATAGATAGACAGATAGACAGATAGATAGATAGATAGATAGATAGATAGACAGATAGATAGATAGATAGAGAAACAGACAGATAGATAGATAGATAGATAGATAGATAGATAGATAGACAGATAGACAGATAGATAGATAGATAGATAGATAGACATATAGATAGATAGATAGATAGATAGACAGACAGACAGATAGACAGACAGATAGATAGATAGATAGATAGATAGATAGATAGATAGATAGATAGATAGATAGATAGACAGACAGATAGACAGACAGATAGATAGATAGATAGATAGATAGATAGATAGATAGATAGATAGACAGATAGACAGATAGATAGACAGATAGCTGTATTGCCCAGCGCTAGCCGTCCTATAGTAGTACTGACTGAAATATTTATAATGTAGTGAAATGCTTCCAGCTGATCAGCAGGTCCGTGTTTTTTAGTAAGGCATTTAAATATTCATTCAGGGCTGTAATTCAATCCCAGACCTGCTGTATAAGAGCAGCAAGTGTGCTGTATTAAGCATATGGAGCCAGTGATACATATAATATAAAACTCATCACATCTGAGCGCGTTTTAGAACAACACTGTATTTCAGAGCATCTGAATATGATGATCTGCTTAAACGCGTCATTGTTTACCCATTAATGCTTTATTACGTTACGTTTATCCCATTATCACGTTAATAAGGGCTTTATGTGATTTAGCTGCATAATTACTGCATACTTCTGTTCTGTGGTGTCTCCGTATAGACGGGATCGGAACAGTCACTGGAGCATTTCACCCATCCTGTATTCCTTATATTGGTAATATAATTAAAATAGCTTGGTGTGGTTGAGATCGTGGTCGTTCATTCTTTCTTACACCAACAGAAAAGGCCTCTGTTATATAATATCATTTAAAGGGCCCATATCCTACGTTACTTGATCGTTTTCCAGCCTCTCTTTATCTCGAACAATTGAACAGGCTGCTGCTGTCACTGTGCCTTTAAGACTGATATATGTAAATGAGCTCTGCTCTGATTGGCTTTGATTTTTTTAGATGAAAATTATGGTTTTTCAAGAGTTCTTTAATAAAGGGAAGAGTTCTATTTAAAATTATGAGTTCTATGTGCAACCATTCTGTGCTTAAGATTGTGTTCTAGATTGCACCAAAAAAGGTTCTACTGCTGTGACGATATCAAGCTTGCAACAATAGTAGAGCACTTTCTGGTGCAGCACAGAACCATATACAGTACATTCTCCATCAGTCTGAAGAACCATTTCACCATGCAGAGACCCATTTAATCATGCAAATGGTTCCGCACAGGTCTACGTAGATCTCATGGTTCTAAACAGAAGCATTGTCTTTACTGAAGAACCGCCTTTATTAACGTGAGTGTTGGCTGGGAGGGAGCCGCATGGTCTGAATGGTTTTTATATGAAGCTCTTTTATCTCGTTAAAAGTGAGTAACATCCACTTTTCAAGGTTTTGGGCCCTTTAAGGATTCACGTTTTGCTTGTGAACCTGAGGAACACAGAGAAGGATGTGTGTGAAGCCTCTTTCAGAGCATTCATAGCTTTTTCAGCTCTGCAGGACAGGATCTTCAGTTAAAAGCCTGAGAGGAGATGAGAGGTCAGTGACACCGCGGTGTTTTAGTGGAAAGGTTTATTGGAGACGGTTCGTGTAAAAATGAAAGATTCTCCACCCAAACCGAGCCGCTTCATCAGCCCTGCTCAGACCACTCCTCCTGTTGTTCTACGACGTTTTCCTGAATTAGTGCTGAGCAGAGCGAGGATGTAAACGCCTCAGTCTTAATCCAGGATAGGAATGTGTTTAATCAGATTGGCAGAAACCTTTTCATATGAGCACAAGACAGGATTAAACAGCGGTAAATGGAAAAATAGACTCCTTGACACTTTTTGATCATGGCAGAAAATCCGATTTTTTTCAGTAATCTGATCAACGTGTTTCCATGCACTTGGGTAAACAGATGATAGGAAACTCCAGGTCTACATCAGTCAGACGGTAATCAGATTTCTGCTTTACAGCCAGACGTTAAACTCACAGGAGACGTGATGGAAACGTGACGTAAAACTTCATATTATCATCTTTTAAAAAACGCTGTATGAACATGCATCATCTAGAAGATGAAGAACATTCCAATCTTTTGTTTCATGTTTGGTTTCAGAGCTGCTCCAACAGTGTTTTACTGCGTCTCGCTACATCCACCGTCTGATCTCACGCAGACTGAGAAATCCGAAAGAGCTCCCAGCTCTGAGAAGTCTGAGCTAAAATCCAGCCTCTTTATCAGATTTCCTAATCAGATTTCTAGAGCGTACTGTGGTGTTTACATGACCATTTGAATAATCAGATGACTGCAGAAATCCGATTATGATCTGATTACTGAGTGCGTGTACACTCACCGGCCACTTTATTAGGTACACTTGTTCAGTTGCTTGTTAACACAAATAGCTGATCAGCCAATCACACGGCTGCAACTCACTGCATTTAGGCCTGTAGAGGAGGTCAAGACGACTTGCTGAAGTGAAGACCGAGCATCAGAACGGGGAAGAAAGGGGATTTAAGGGGCTTTGAACGTGGCGTGGTTGTTGGTGCCAGACGGGCTGGTCTGAGTATTTCAGAAACTGCTGATCTGCTGGGATTTTCACGCTCAACCATCTCTAGGGTTCACAGAGAACGGTCAGAAAAAGAGGAAACATCCAGTGAGCGGTCAGTTGTGTGGACGAAAATGCCTTGTTGATGTGAGAGGTCAGAGGAGAATGGACAGACTGGTTCCAGATGATAGAAAGACAACAGGAACTCAAATAACCAACCAGAATCTCTGAGGAACGTTTCCAACACCTTGTTGAAAGTCTGACATGAAGAATTAAGGCAGTTCTGAAGGCGAAAGGGGGTCCAATATTTTACTAGCACCTAATAAAGTGTCCGGTGAGTGTATACGCACCCATTGACGATATCTGGTGATTGACGATAGATTGGTCCATCACTCAGGCCACTGAGTCGTGGTCAGTGAGCGACGGGCTTATTTTTAGTGGAAATCCTCCCTTTGAGCTGGCGGAGTTTTCAGAGCTCGCTAATCTGCACCTTCAGTGGGTGAATCTCTGCTGTTGGGTTTAGGGATGATGTGCCAATCATGCCTCTCAGATGAGCCGTGCGTTAGCAGGCCGAGTTTCCTGTGCAGAAAGCTGTAAACAGGAGGAACTTTAATGCCCCTGGTCGACATGTTTGTGAGCAGGATGAGTTCTGCAGCGTGCCAGTTTAATCCCGCTCCTGCCTGCCGAGCTGTTTGACAGGAATATGAGTGATGTGGAAAAATCCCCTGTGTGGAATTCACTCCAGCTGGGCCTAATTGAGTGCTGTCCCTGTTAATTGAGCAGTGGGGATGTGCTGTGCTGTTTGTGTACTGATGAGCTTCTTGTTTGGACTTTTCTGGGGTTGCTGGTCAGCTAGAGGCTGACGCAGTGTCAGAAACACAGATCCAGTTAGAACTCGGGATGAGCTGAGCTGAATATTCTTTACGCCAGAGGTAAGTGATTTAATGATCAAATGAAAAATTATTTTCTAAAAATCTTATTGTTTATTGTTTATTGATAATGTGACCATTTTTTACTGTTATCATTATTTAGGCAATGGAAGAACATTAGAGATAAACAATTATTGTAACTGTGGTAGCATAAAATATCTTGCTTTTGGTTTGGTAGTTGGTATGATGTGAGAGTTCTTGGTATGGTTTGGTAGTTCTTGGTATGGGGTGGTTTGGGAGTTCTTGGTGTGGTTTGGAAGTTCTTGGTATGGGGTGGTTTGGAAGTTCTTGGTATGGGGTTGTTTGGGAGTTCTTGGTGTGGTTTGGAAGTTCTTGGTATGGGGTGGTTTGGGAGTTCTTGGTGTGGTTTGGAAGTTTTTGGTATGGGGTGGTTTGGGAGTTCTTGGTATGGTTTGGTAGTTCTTGGTGTGGTTTGGAAGTTCTTGGTATGGGGTGGTTTGGGAGTTCTTGGTGTGGTTTGGAAGTTCTTGGTATGGGGTCGTTTGGGAGTTCTTGGTATGGTTTGGTAGTTCTTGGTATGGTTTGGGAGTTCTTGGTGTAGTTTGGAAGTTCTTGGTATGGGGTAGTTTGGGAGTTCTTGGTGTAGTTTGGAAGTTCTTGGTATGGGGTGGTTTGGGAGTTCTCGGTGTAGTTTGGAAGTTCTTGGTATGGGGTGGTTTGGGAGTTCTTGGTGTGGTTTGGAAGTTTTTGGTATGGGGTAGTTTGGAAGTTCTTGTTATGGTTTGGTAGTTCTTGGTGTGGTTTGGAAGTTCTTGGTATGGTTTGGTAGTTCTTGGTGTGGTTTGGAGGTTTTGGTATGGGGTGGTTTGGGAGTTCTCGTGTGATGTGGGAAGTCTTGGTATGGCTTGATAGTGTATAGGTATAGTAAATCGTATGTTTTGACTCGTTATGTGTTGATGATACTGGGTTACTCCACTAAAATATCTAAATTTGATTTAATTTGCTGTAGTCAGTGGTGCTACCCACTGTTCTTATGAATGTTGAATGGAGGTTCTGTACATGTAGCCAGGCGCCTGATTCAGTACCGCTTTTAACAACCGTCCGTTCACTTGGCCTCGTCATTTTCCCTCAAGGGAACTCCTGATGCCGTCTTAAGGCTGCTTCATTACTGTATTAGATCTTTGCTTATACGGTTTGGTGCAGGTTTGGTGAACCCACGGAGGAACTGAGTGTTGACTTTGGCCGGAGAACTTCCTCAGAAATCATGCGATCTGATGCCTCCTTCTTTCCAAATCCCAAAATAAGTCATAACATGAAAGTACTTAATGTATAAAATGCTTAATGTTTATAAACCATAACATTTGATTTGCTGGGCTTTAGGTTACAAACCAGAGTTTACAGCCAGACAAAGTAATTATTCACAATTGTTGTGTATGTTTAGTGGTGGGCAGTGTTGTGGTTCATACGGTATACAGTTGAAATTCTTTTTAAAATTATTGTTACACCAGTATACAAATAAATGCAGGCAATGCGACGTACAAACAGGTCAGAACTTGATGAGTCCCTCACCTCTCGTGCTGTGGCTGCAGCCTGAGGTCAGTTAGTCCAGCTTATGGTCATCAGACTGTAATGAGTTAATGGGGAAAAGACAGTGGAAGGAAAAGCCAGTCTCTTGGGGTTAGCTGTTAAGTATTAGCCTGAGTGCTTTCAATGTGTTGACCAAGCGTGATGTATGTTTCGGGCTTTACTCACTCGCCTTCATCTCATTAGGGTTACAAAGCAATACTGACATCTGACTGCATATTAATAATTTCTGTTTTTAATATTTTGCCCAATAAAAATTGTTATATTATGTAAAGTATGTTAAATATGGTGCTTATTAAAAGTGAAGAGACCTTAAAGAATGATACGCCACTGTTAATCTACTAAAGGTTTACTTAAACATCCAAAATGGGTTAATTTGAAAAATATATGCATAAATCCACTATAGTGATTATATATATATATATAAACAGTCGGCACTCTTAATTTTACAGTGATATAAATTTTTGTCTATACCTCCAACTATAATGTACATTATGCTCAGGCTCCTCAAAACACTTTTAAAAGCTGAAAGTTTGCTTGGCCAGCGGATCAGCTCACTGTGGCTGCCGAGGCGAGCGTTTGGATCCACTCCTGAGCGCAGTGCCCTTCAGGGTGGTGAGTGGACGTGGGCGAAGGGCTCTGTCCTTCACATGCAGCACGTCGATGGCATTTACTTATCTCAGAGTTTTAAAATCGGCTCTCTAAATGAAAAAGTCCTCGCACGCGCTTGGCCTTGCGTTGTGTTCGCTCTGTGCGTATGATGGATGTTGTCATTTGCTGGGCATTACGGTGAAGCGGAATGACGAGGTGCTCGTTATCAGCGTAATTAATCGGGAGGCGTGGTGACAGACCACAGTCCTCTGCAGAGAGAACCGGCTCAGACCTGTTTGAAGTGGCTTGTTGTCACCTGATCCTGGTCTTTGGCTGAAGTGGTTACTGTAGAGAACCGGGACTCCACCCACTGGGGCTGCACGGTGTATCATCTGTTCATCGATATCGTGATCCAGAACGGTTCTGTGACCCTGGGCACGGTTGGCTACCCTGCTAGAAAACCAGCAAAGCCAGCACATGTTGTGTTTTGGGCTCTGGCAATGCTGGACAACCAGCATGACCATACTGGTTGACCAGCTAGACCAGCATCAGCTCTGTGATGTGCAGGTTAACTAGGGCTGGGCAATATGAGAATATATGTATCGTCATGGTGATAAATTAAGTCACAATTCAATACAATATGCTTTTGTGATGATGTGGTGTTTAGTGTCAGTGCTTGTACACGCTGACCACCTGCACGTTTCATCATAAACAGAGCAAAATTAGTCCGTTTATCTGGATATAAAGCAAAATATTGAATAAAAATCTGCGGGCTCTTTTTTCTCTGTGCCAGTTGATCAGATGTCTGAAAAAAATTAATATCATGATGTATTGTAAAAATTTCTTATTGCTATTATGATGTATCTTCTATTAACATACAGCGCATCCCTAAAATGCAGCCAGTGCATATCAGTGACACAGTCACTGTGTTAATCACTGTGGCCTTTTACACAGAAGTGCTCAAATTTTTACAGCTTGTTACTATAATGTACAAAATAGTGGGTTTAATGGGGCACGATGGTTGACAGGTGGGGCATTGTTGCTTTTTGTGCCTGTAAACGTCCTGCAGAGCCCCAGAGCTCAGCGTTCCCTCCAGACGGAGAACCTCTCTCCCACAGAACCCACTTTTCTCAGCTGCCTGAAACGCCTCGTTGGAATTCCAGCCCTTTTGCTTTGTTACAGGATGACATCATCTCGTAACACAGTCCTGAATGCCCGCCTACTGCCGAGCTCCGCCCCCTCACACAGTGCACAGAGGCTACTGGAGGAGGAAGAGTGTGGTCAGTGCTGTAGC
>NC_051226.1:619637-627137 GCF_015220715.1 Pygocentrus nattereri
GCACTTCTAGAGCATTGGACACCTGCATGGATCGTAATAAAGACACATTTAGATCAGTTATAGACTGTAAACAACAATCAGTGTGTAGTTACTGCCTAAATTGTGTAGTAACCTTATGTAACTGAATCATTCGTTGTTTTGCCATTCTATTTTTTATTTATTCCTCTTTTTTAACCTCCTGTTCCTCTTAAAACGTTTATTTTTGCAAATTAACAATTGACACTAAATTAAAACAAATTAAATTGAAATTAGTGTGATTCCCACCGTGTTTTTGCCACATTGCCCTGCTTGGTTAACCTCTTAAAAATGCATTATAGTGCATAATACATCATAAAACAAAATTCATTAGCCCGACTGAATGTTTAGTAGCTCACGTTTGGTTTCAAAACATGTTTTATTCAGAATTAGAAAGTGGAGAAAATCTCCTGGTCAGTGTGCTGGAGTGATGAAGGCTGCCCCTTCAGATGAGCTCATGAGCTAAAGCTAACACTAGAGATAACTGATGCAGCGGTAGACGGTGATGAGCTTCTACGTGGGTTTTTTGTTCTAATTTTCATTGTATTTGGTTCTAGCTAACACCAGCTACAGCTGCACTCTGCCTTCTCAGTCACATCCTTGGCAATATGTCCACATAAAGACTGTAAATATGAGTGAATTAGTTGCTAAAACTTCATAGCATTTCGCTGAAAAGCTCGATTGTCTGCAACAATTATTCAATAAGATTTGATCAACTGGATAAATAAAATAGTGGAAAACTGTAAAGCCATAATGAATAACTGATGCGGGTACCACTCTCTTTGAGGTCACGCAGCTTCATGCACCAGCTTTTATCAGTCCAGTAGCAAAACCAGCATCTCGCTGTTGTTGGAAGAAAACCTCGTATCTCCAAAATGGAAACTTTACAGGAGAAGGAAAAAACCTACTGCACTTTTAATGGAAGTCAATGGAACCAGAATTTTTCCATGTCATTTATGGGTCGTTTGTTTTAGTCCATTCATCGTGAAATTTACACACAATGTAAAGTGTAGCACGTATTTTCAAATTATGTCAAAACTGAAAAACGATGAAAAAGCTGATATGAGATGATCAGCTGAATTTATTTACAACAATAAAGGAGCTTTAAACCGAGCTTATTCAGACTGGACTGGACGTAAAGTCCAACTCTGGGCTTGGGTTTAGTGTCCGCTCCGGCGGTGACGATACAGAAATGCAGTGATACGCCGCTCAGGGACAGGAGATCATTAATACTGTCGTTTTGCTATTTTTAGACGCTGCACCGAGTTATTAAACACTACATATATTTGTGTTAATATTGTGCAGAATATTTGAGATTAACAGTGTTCGCTGCAGCCCTGTCCGTCACTGTGCTCGCTGACAGCCGGTGATGCAGCAGAACAAAATACCCGAATGGTGATTTCGGTGTTCAGGTGAGAGAGACGGAGAGAGAGAGACAGACAAAGAGAAAGAGAGAGAGAGAGAGAGAGAGAGACAGACGACAAAGAGAAAGAGAGAGAGAGAGAGAGAGAGAGAGACAGACGACAAAGAGAAAGAGAGAGAGAGAGAGAGAGAGAAGGGGGGGGGTAGTGTGCAGTAAGAGCAGCTTGAGGGCTGCAGGGCTTTTGGATTTGAATGATGGTGGTGGAGCTCTGAGCCCTGGCATGCACAGTGATTCTAGTCTTGCTGATTAAGAGAGAGAGAGAGAGAGAGAGAGAGAGAGAGAGGGACAGAGAGAGAGAGGGAGAAAGACAGAGAGAGGGAGAGATGCAGAGAGAGAGAGGGAGAGAGAGAGAGAGGGAGAAAGACACACAGAGAGAGAGAGAGACAGAGAGAGAGAGAGAGAGAGAGAGAGGGAGAGAGAGAGAGAGAGACAGAGAGAGAGAGACAGAGAGAGAGAGAGAGAGAGAGAGAGAGAGGGAGAAAGACACAGAGAGAGAGAGAGGCAGAGAGAGAGAGAGAGAGAGGGAGAAAGACACAGAGAGAGAGAGAGAGAGAGAGGGAGAAAGACAGAGAGAGAGAGAGACAGAGAGAGAGACAGAGGGAGAGAGACAGAGAGAGAGAGAGAGAGAGAGAGAGAGACAGAGAGAGAGAGACAGAGAGAGAGAGAGAGAGAGAGAGAGAGGGAGAAAGACACAGAGAGAGAGAGAGGCAGAGAGAGAGAGAGAGAGAGAGAGAGAGGGAGAAAGACACAGAGAGAGAGAGAGGCAGAGAGAGAGGCAGAGAGAGAGAGAGAGAGAGAGAGAGAGAGAGAGGGAGAAAGACACAGAGAGAGAGAGAGAGAGAGAGAGAGAGAGAGAGAGAGAGAGAGAGGGAGAAAGACACAGAGAGAGAGAGAGGCAGAGAGAGAGAGAGAGAGGGAGAAAGACACAGAGAGAGAGAGAGAGAGAGAGAGAGAGGGAGAAAGACAGAGAGAGAGAGAGACAGAGAGAGAGAGAGAGGGAGAAAGACAGAGAGAGAGAGTCAGCATGTTGCTGTCTGCACACAAAACATTTAAAACAGGAAAATTCTGATGTTTTGCATCAAAGAAAGATATAAGAATATCATATAAGGATATAAGATATAAGAAAGATATACAGTATATGGTTCTGTATAGCATCAAAAAGGGTTCTTCTACTGCTACAAGCATGACGTAACAGTAGAAGGACACTTTTTGGTGCTGAACAGAATCATTTTTAAAAAGATCAGAAGAACCATGTCATCATGCAAGGAACACTTTGGTTCTGCACACTGATGTGTTGTGTAGGGCACTATGTTTGAAAATACACTGAAAAGGTTCTGCTATTGTTACAAGCTGGAAAATAGAACCCTTTTTGATGCTATAGAGAACCACTCGCCGAGTGTGGATGACCCACTGCAGGCGGTACAAACTAATATTTCCTCTCTCTCAGAAATAAAAGTGCTAGACTGTCTCTGAGTCAGTTCCCCTCTGGTCACTGGGGTGGTTCCCTCAAGGCTCCGTCTCAGTGTCTTCAGTCGGGGAACATAACTGAACCATAATCCACTGAGATGATCTGTTCTAAGCTGGACTGACTCCACTCACCCCGCCTCGCCTCGCCTCCAGGCTTTTACTCTACTGCTCTGTTTTAAAACATTCGGTTATGAAAAGGAACAAATACCAACTTTTCACCTGGAGAACCTGATTTAAGCTCCACAATCAGACCTTAAACCCACTGCTGGAGCTTTGAGGGAACATCTACACTATTAGTACCCTGATGAAGGAGAAATGGACCTGAACAGAACCTTCATTTCTAATCGTGCATTGTGGTGGAGCTTTACAACATCAGCTGGAACAGCCTATGGATTCTATGGAACTCATGCAGAACCAACCCGGTCTGAACCGAACCAGGACTCCTGTGTTTACTGTCTATATGAGGACGTGATCCACGGCTGATGTCTCCAAGTCTGATTGCGTGTCCTGGGAAACTCATACTGTATCAGCTGTTGTGCTCGTTAGATATTACTGATGTGTTTATATCCGATTGCACAGCACCTGGTCGGCTCTTCTGGTCTTTTAAACGTGCTTTAAAAATAAAGCTGGCTCTGAAGCTCCGGCCAGACACGTAAACACTTCTTATAACTTCAGTGTGAGTGGGCGGTGCTTAAGGGGTGCAGACTCGATAGGTGAACAAGACCAGAAGTATTTGTGACATCACGAAAACAGTGAATGTGAAACAAACTGGCTTCCTGTGGAGTCAATGTTACGTTTTGAGCTTCAACACTGTTTACGTACTGCATCACTCATTCATTTAAACACTGGCTGTGTTTACATGCAGAGATGTTTGCCAATCCGATCAAACACATTCCGATTACAGATTCAGCCTGAGGTGTTTATCCGACTCTACTCAACAATCTGATGGAAAATCTCTGTTTACACGCTCAGGACAAGTAATCAGATCCAAAATGAGTCCAAAACATCCCATGAGGTCCAGTCAGAGTGAGATGAGCAGCAGTGAGCAGTGATTGTGTTTTTAACTGCTTTAAAATGACGTCAGACTCAGGAAAACGTCCTTCACACGTCCTTATTAAAGAAGGCCGAGAGGAAGACGTCGTGCTCTGAGACGCATAAGCTGGACGTCCGTCCCACCGCCGTCTTTTAAAGATCAGAGCATGAACTTCGTCTCCTCTGCAGACCAGTTTCTGCTCCGCCGTGTTCAACGGTATAAACTCTCACTGTGACGCGACGCTCATGCAGAACGGACTTAAACTTTCCGATAGGGAATGTAATCGGATACAGGAGTTTACACGGATATTATTCCACTATTTAACAGATTATTTACAGGATTACCCACCTCGATCAGTCGGACAGAAACTGTTCCAAATGGCCTCAATCGGTCTAGAATATTCCGACTGAGATGTTTACATGGACGTATTCTATTCCTATTGAGCTATTAGTCGGATTATTAGGCTGCAAGTAAACGTGGCTACTGTGAGTAACATTTGTTTTTCGGTGCTATGGGCTCTTTAATATTCGCGCCTGTCCTCAGAGCTGTGTAGGTAAGGTGGCTACAGCCTCTGAGCTGTGTAGTCAGGAGTTCTGCGTGTTGTGTAATCAGGCTAAGGGCTGCATGTGTTTCACAGACGTTTTTCTCAGATGATTCTCAGATGAATAATTCAGGGGTCTGCAGTCCGGAGCTGCGCCGGTTCAGAGGGGAACATGTTGTTGTGCCAGGAAATGCTAATGAGCTGCTGTGACGATGGTGTTGTGTTCAAACAGGAGATCAGCTGAAACTGAGGGGCTGTTCACACCTGCCTTCTGATCCAGCACCTGTCTCTCTCTCTCTCTCTCTGTCTCTCTCTCTGTCTCTCTCTCTCTCTCTCTCTCTGTCTCTCTCTCTCTCTCTCTCTCTCTCTGTCTCTCTCTCTCTCTCTCTCCCTCTCTCTGTCTCTCTCTCTCTCTCTCTGTGTCTGTCTCTCTCTCTCTCTCTCTCTGTCTCTCTGTCTCTCTCTCTCTCTCTCTCTCTCTGTCTCTCTCTCTCTCTCTCTCTCTCTCTGTCTCTCTATCTGTCTCTCTCTCTCTCTCTCTCTCTCTGTCTCTCTCTGTCTCTCTATCTGTCTCTCTCTCTCTCTCTCTCTGTCTCTCTCTCTCTCTCTCTCTGTCTCTCTCTCTCTCTCTCTCTCTCTGTCTCTCTCTCTGTCTCTCTCTCTGTCTCTCTCTCTCTGTCTCTCTCTCTCTGTCTCTCTCTCTCTCTCTCTGTCTCTCTCTCTCTCTGTCTCTCTATCTGTCTCTCTCTCTCTCTCTCTCTCTCTCTGTCTCTCTCTGTCTCTCTATCTGTCTCTCTCTCTCTCTGTCTCTCTGTCTCTCTCTGTCTCTCTCTCTGTCTGTCTCTCTGTCTCTCTCTCTCTCTATTTCTCTCCCTCTCCTGTGTGGTGCTGATCCAGATGCAGATGTGCTGCTGTGTGTGTGCGGTGCTGATCCAGATGCAGATGTGCTGCTGTGTGTGCGGTGCTGATCCAGATGCAGATGTGCTGCTGTGTGTGTGCGGTGCTGATCCAGATGCAGATGTGCTGCTGTGTGTGT
The DNA here is from genome assembly GCF_015220715.1 of Pygocentrus nattereri. NCBI lineage: Eukaryota > Metazoa > Chordata > Actinopteri > Characiformes > Serrasalmidae > Pygocentrus > Pygocentrus nattereri. Next base: position 625,153 of record NC_051226.1, read on the forward strand.
GCGGTGCTGATCCAGTTGCAGATGTGCTGCTGTGGTGAACACAAACACTGTAAGCGGAACTTGTTCTGTTCAACAGACGTCACAGAGCTACACTACAGACCAACACACAGGGAACACAGAGAGAGGGGGGCAGGGAGAGATGGAGAGAGAGGAGAGGGAGAGCGCAAGATACAGAAAAGAAGAGAGGAGGCAGAGGGAGGAGGCAATAGAGGGGGGGGAGCAATAGAGGGGGGGTGGAGGGAGGAGGCAATAGAGAGGGGAGAGGGAGGGATAGATGAGGGAGGGAACAGAGAGGGGAGAGAAAAGGATAGATGAAAGAGGGAATAAAGAGGGGAGAGAGAAGGATAGATGAAGGAGGGAATAAAGAGGGGAGAGAGAAGGATAGATGAAAGAGGGAATAAAGAGGGGAGAGAGAAGGATAGATGAAAGAGGGAATAGAGTGGGGAGAGAGAAGGATAGATGAAAGAGGGAATAAAGAGGGGAGAGAGAAGGATAGATGAAGGAGGGAATAGAGTAGGGAGAGAAAAGGATAGATGAAGGAGGGAATAAAAAGGGGAGAGAGAAGGATAGATGAAAGAGGGAATAAAGAGGGGAGAGAGAAGGATAGATGAAAGAGGGAATAAAGAGGGGAGAGAAAAGAATAGATGAAAGAGGGAATAGAGTGGGGAGAGAGAAGGATAGATGAAAGAGGGAATAAAGAGGGGAGAGAGAAGGATAGATGAAGGAGGGAATAGAGTAGGGAGAGAAAAGGATAGATGAAGGAGGGAATAAAGAGGGGAGAGAGAAGGATAGATGAAGGAGGGAATAAAGAGGGGAGAGAGAAGGATAGATGAAGGAGGGAATAGAGTGGGGAGAGAGGATAGATGAAGGAGGGAATAAAGAGGGGAGAGAGAAGGATAGATGAAGGAGGGAATAGAGTGGGGAGAGAAAAGGATAGATGAAGGAGGGAATAAAGAGGGGAGAGAGAAGGATAGATGAAAGAGGGAATAGAGTGGGGAGAGAGAGGATAGATGAAGGAGGGAATACAGAGGGGAGAGAGAAGGATAGATGAAGGAGGGAACAGAGAGGGGAGAGAAAAGAATAGATGAAGGAGGGAATAAAGAGGGGAGAGAGAAGGATAGATGAAGGAGGGAATAAAGAGGGGAGAGAGAAGGATAGATGAAGGAGGGAATAAAGAGGGGAGAGAAAAGGATAGATGAAGGAGGGAATAAGGAGGGGAGAGAGAAGGATAGATGAAGGAGGGAATAGAGTAGGGAGAGAAAAGGATAGATGAAGGAGGGAATAAAGAGGGGAGAGAAAAGGATAGATGAAGGAGGGAATAAGGAGGGGAGAGAGAAGGATAGATGAAGGAGGGAATAGAGTAGGGAGAGAAAAGGATAGATGAAGGAGGGAACAGAGAGGGGAGTGAAAAGGATAGATGAAGGAGGGAATAAAGAGGGGAGAGAAAAGGATAGATGAAGGAGGGAATAAAGAGGGGAGAGAGAAGGATAGATGAAGGAGGGAATAAAGAGGGGAGAGAGAAGGATAGATGAAGGAGGGAATAAAGAGGGGAGAGAGAAGGATAGATGAAGGAGGGAATAAAGAGGGGAGAGAAAAGGATAGATGAAGGAGGGAATACAGAGAGGGGAGAGAGGATAGATGAAGGAGGGAATAAAGAGGGGAGAGAGAAGGATAGATGAAGGAGGGAATAGAGTGGGGAGAGAAAAGGATAGATGAAGGAGGGAATAAAGAGGGGAGAGAGAAGGATAGATGAAGGAGGGAATAGAGTGGGGAGAGAGAGGATAGATGAAGGAGGGAATACAGAGGGGAGAGAGAAGGATAGATGAAGGAGGGAACAGAGAGGGGAGAGAAAAGAATAGATGAAGGAGGGAATAAAGAGGGGAGAGAGAAGGATAGATGAAGGAGGGAATAAAGAGGGGAGAGAAAAGGATAGATGAAGGAGGGAATAAGGAGGGGAGAGAGAAGGATAGATGAAGGAGGGAATA
>NC_051226.1:634637-659637 GCF_015220715.1 Pygocentrus nattereri
ACGATCGCAACCTTCACCAGCGCTGAGCAGTGACTGGAGACCAGCGCCGCGTCTTTACGCCATTCAGTGTTGGTGTAAACACACAGCCCTCCGCCTCGAGTCTCACCGCTCAGCTCAGCGTCTCTGTCCGCACGGAAGCACAACAGGCCGTCAAGCTGAACGGCTGAGTCCAGAGTGGAGTTCGTCATCCACGTCTCCGTAAAAACCAAAGCACAGCAGGCCCTGAACTCACGCTGGGTGGCCCGCTGAATCCAGAGGTAGTCCAGTTTATTCTCCAAGGAACAAACGTTGGACAGAAGGAGCGATCGCTCAGCTCTGGGGACCGTAGCAGGCCTAGCTTGCGCAGGTCTTCCCGCAGTCCGCCTGGACGGGATCGTGGCTGATTTCCCAGCGGTAGCAGGCTCTGGCGATGGTAGATGATGGTGTGTTGGTTGTAACAGTCATGGTTTTTGAGTTTAGAGTTTGGTTACAAAAAAAGCAAAAAACCACGTTTTGTTGTTCCCAAAGTGGCCGCTGCAGCTACAAGCCGCGCCGCTGGAACCGGAAGGTGTGGCTAGGAGCTTGCAGTGGTCTCCCAGGTAATTGCTAGGTGGTTGCTAAGGTGTTGCTTGGTGGTTACTAAGGTGTGGTAGGTGCTTGCAGACATAAAACAGGATCTTTGGTTTGTTGTGACGTATGAACACCTTCAATCAGGTCCCGCACCAAAGAAATGAACGGGCAGTTTCTAAATGACCACTGCTTCAGGTCACTACAGGTCTGTCAGTCTGTCTGTCTGTCTTCTCTTTTTTTCTCGTGTCTTATTTTCTCTTCTTATTCAAATAATTTTTTTTCCTGGTGCTCTGTTCTTTTTCCAAAGAAACCCTTCCCATCCCTCCCCATCCCTTCCTGTCCCTCCCCGTCCCTTCCCTCCCCATTCTTTCCCGTCCCTCCCCTTCCCGTCCCTCCCCGTCCCTTCCCTCCCCGTCCCTTCCCTCAGTGTCTTAGAGAAGCAATTCGTCTCGCTGCGGTAAAGCTCTGTGTATCCTCAGTACTGAAAAGTCTCCAGTGTGACGTCCGAGCAGTGGTCAGAAACACAGGCACACACCTCCTCCACCCCGTCCATCCTAATAGATGCGTAGATGTAACCGACGCTCCCGATTGGCTGTTCAGGCTCCGCCCCCCCCAGCCCAGAGAGAGAGGAGCCATGTTGTTGTCACAGTGAGGGGGGTTTAGCCGAGCTCGTGTGGGCGGGTGGGATTGACATTTGCTTTGTGTGCGGAAGGCCTGCTGTCTTTGTGCAGCCGGATCTTCAGCTGCCAGCTCTTGTTCTCCCGTCGCCGTGGAGGAGGGAGAGAGAGGCCGAGTGATTGACGGCATAATGCGATGGCTTTTGAATTAGCTCCCTGGCTATGCTAATAGCGGGAGGAATGAGGCTCCGTGCTGCAGGATCGCAGAATCCGCTCGGGCCAGATTCCTGCCTGCCTGCGTAAATCCGTCCAGTTATGAATGGTCATGAGTTCAGCCCTTTAACGCGCCTCTCAGGCCGGTAGCAACCTCTGCTTTCACGATATTTCAGATGTGTGACAAAATAACCGAACATTTATTTACTGCAAGGGCACAAAAAAGCCAAAGAGATGCTGAGTCAACTGCACTGATTAGGATGTTATGATCAAATGATCAGTTACAGTAATATTCACATAACAGAAAACTGTAACCGCTGACGTTAATCCAGGCTCCGCTTGAAGGTCTGCAGGTGTCTGATGTGCTGGAGATCCTCTGCCTCTCGTCAGTCTGTGATCTCAGAGCCCTCAGAGCGCTGCGGCTGAGAGGAATTAAAGGTTGTGTGATGTTCACCTGTGGATGGATCTCTACCACGTTCTCTAATCTCATTTGGCTTTATGGGCTGATTTTTTGCGCGCTGATTACATTAGCAGCTTAATGAACGCAGTGAAACAGGTGTGGGCAGGTCGATAAAGAAACCCCAGTTTGGAAAAATCCCTTTAATCCAGCTCTGTTGAGCATTTGGCCTGGATTATAATCGGAGAGATTCAGCGCTACTTGTTTATGTGGTCAGGAGGAGGGATCAGCAAAATGCTCTTGTTGTGTCATTGCCAAATCCTACGGTCACTACACACTCGCTTTTCATCTCTTGGTCACAGTGACTCATCTCTGTCTACACTGTATGGCCAAAAGTATGTGGACACCTGACCATCACACCTATATGAGCATGTTGGATGTCCCTTGGAGTTGGTCCCCCTTTGTGGGAAGAGCTCTGGGAAGCTTTCTACAAGATGTTGGAGAGTATCTGTGGAAATTTGTGTCCGTTCAATCAAAAGAGCATTTGGGAGGTCGGACACTGAGGTTGGACGAGCAGGCCTGGCTCACAATCGATATTCCAGTTCATCCCAAAGGTGTTCAGTGGGGTTGAGGTCAGGGCTCTGTGAGGCCAGTGGAGTTACTCCACACTAAACTGGTCACTCCATGTCTTTATGGAGCTGCTTTGTCCACAGGGCTACAAATGTCTTTGCGCTATAGCATTAACATCACCCTTCACTGGAACTAAGGGGCTCAAACCCTGAAAAACAGCCCAGCCCATCATCCCTCCTCCACCAAACTTTACTGTTAGCACTCTGCATTCTGGTAGGTAATGTTCTCCTGACCTGCACCAAACCTAGATTCATCAGCAGACTGACAGATAATGAAGATTCAACACTCCAGAGAACACGGTTCCACTGCTCCAGAGCCCAGTAGAGGCACTTTACACCACTCCAGCCAATGCTTGACTTTTATTATAGTGATCTTAGACTCATGTGCAGCTGTTCAGCCATAGGAACTCACTTCTTGAAGCTCCTGATTCTCACATCTTATGCTAAAGTTTCTTCCAGCGGCAATTTGGAGCTCTGAAGTGAGCGATACAGTAGAGAATAGACCATTTTGACAGCCCGCTCTGTGAGTTTGCTTTTGTCTGTTCCTAGACGCTTCCACTTCTCAATAATAGCGCTTATGGTTGTCTGGGGCAGATCTAGCAGGGCAGAAATTTTACTTGGCCTATGAAAGTGCCACATTTACAGTGGCCTATGAAAGTGCCACATTTACAGTCACTGAGCTCTTTTGTGCTGCCAGTGTTTGTCTACGGAGATTGCATGGCTATGTACTTGATTTTACATGCCTGTTAGTAAAGAAAGCAGAGCTATAAAGCCAAAACAAACCTGTACAAGAAACATGACGGCTGTGATTTCAGCCCTACTAGTACTGACTATGTTTATGCACACGGCACAATTTATATTCTGCTGTTTTCCAAAATGTTGAATTCAGATAAACGACGATGCATTAAACTATTCAGAAATAGGTCATGTTCAGATATGCTCCCAGAGATGGTGATAACTTTCACATACAACGGTATATACAGAAAATATTTAATGATTCAAAGTTTGGCTGCATTCACAGAAAATGTGTCATTTACTGTTGAAAAACTGATGTTAGAAACTTAAGCTTGATGAGAGGCGGCGCAGCAGCCAGAGCAGCCTAAAGTACAGCACCCCGTCTCATCACAGCTCAGTGTGATGGGCTTGTACTGGCACAGGAATGGGGCTAAATGTGATTACCGAGCATCTGAACAGCTGGCCAGGTTGACTGCTGTTCTCATTTCTGAGAAAGGAACAGTGCAAATGAAACACCTGAGCCAGAGGTGGAAGCCTGTGCTCCCAGCTGATTATTAGCAGCATATATGCCACACCAGCTGTACTGTACAGCCTGCATCACATAACAGAATTCTGACCTCTGATTCTACATTAGAGTCCAAAACTATCCGTGGAATTAGTGAACTCAGTTGTTCGATTAAGCACAGCTTGTATAATCTCCATAGAAAAGGACTGACCAATAGAGCGGGACACTGCACATAAGCCTACGGTCACCATGTCCAGTGCCCAGTGTGGGCTAGAGGGGTATAAGACCCCCAGCATTGGGCTGTGGAGCAGTGGAACTGTGTTCTCTGGACTGATGGAGCTCCATCCAGTACCTTTGGGAAGAGTTGGAGTGACCCAGAACTGACCGTCCAACATCAATACCTCAGTAATGCTCAATCAAATCCTCACAGCAGTGTTCAACATCTAGTGTAAAGCCTTCCCAGAAGGCTGTCACTGCAGCAAAGGAGGACAAACTCTCTATGAAAGGGGAACTCCAGAGATTTTTCAAAAATTCTCACAAATTAAATGGCCATGATGGGAACCAGACGTCCCCTCTAAAAGCTGCTCCCAGTGGTGGTGATGGGAACCAGACGTCCCCCTCTAAAAGCTCCTCACAGTGGTGGTGATGGGAACCAGACGTCCCTCTAAAAGCTCCTACAGAAAGTTCCTACATGAACTGGTTCTGAATTCACTGCCTGATGACTGAGACGCTGTTTTATGAGAGTTTAGAGAACTTCAACTCCATTCATGGTGGAGGGAGACATGCAGGGCGCTGTGCGGCAAAATAGTCCCCAAAGAAAACTCAGTATTCCAGATTTTCCACTGTTTTCCATCATCAACATTCCATATAAGCTCAGAAGACTCGTGTAGGTTCTCTGGTGGTTCTGGATGGTAAATAAAGTGTCTATATCTGTGTTGTAGTCATGGCGACGCCTGGTTCCCATCACCACCACTGTAAAGACGTCGGAACCGTTTCACACCAAACGCTCTGAACCTCTGATCACACCTCACACACTGAGTTATGGAGACTATTTTTTAAAGATTGATGAAATTCCCCTTTAATTCCGCTCATATCAGAAGAAATGCTGGATGAGGAGGTGTCTACAGATCTTTGGATATACAGGGTACATACATGTTTTTGATTATTTAATGAGCTCCACTGCTCCACAGCCCAATGCTGGGGGTTTTATACCCCACTAGCCCACTCTGGGCATTGGGCTGGAGACTTAGGGTCATGTGCAGCTGCTCCTGAGTGTCTCATTCCATTGGTCAGTGTTTTTCTGTAGAGATTATGCTTTGGGATTTACAGGGTTGGGTTCCCAGACCCAGATTAAGCTTAATCCTGGACCGAAGTCTTTTCACTGGTAAATCACCAAAGGCATTACAATTTAGTCATAATCCATGTTCACGAAAGTTAGTGGGGCTCAGGGTTTGTTACAAACGCTACACTGAATCCAGTAATATAGCCTAAACATTACATGCATGTAGATCCTCACTAGAAGAGGAGCCTGGTTTGTTTATCTGTGTATTTCGGGCTCCTTTGCTGTGTTCCTCAAACTGCAGTGTTGAGTCAGTGCTGCTGAGGCTGCCTCGACTCTTTCCTGCTCCCTTAGTCAGCACGGAGACCTTTATTACTGCAATTAAAGCTGAAGGAACATCTGCCGAAAGCCCAGAGCCCAACCTGGCACACACCCCGGCGCTGTCCAGCTAACGCAAACACTGGCAGCTGAGCTTCTGATCCTCAGAAAATAGCCAAGAGTGCTAGTGTGGTTCTAAGATTCTAGATTCTAAAGACCTTCCACCAGCCCAGGTTGGTGATGTAAAATGCTTCCTCTCTGGATTCTGTGCCTAATATTTTATGTTTGATCGGTCAAATGAACCCTCCATATCACTGCTGTATCTGATGACCACATGATAGTATCTGGTGCTCAACTGATAGTATCTGATGTTTATCCAGTAGTATCTGGTGCTCACCTGATAGTATCAGATGTTTACCTGGTAGTATCTGGTGCTCACTTGATAGTATCTCGTGCCCACTGCATCGTATCTGATGCTCAACAGATAGTATCTGGTGCTCGCCACATTGTATCTGATGACCACATGGTAGTATCTGGTGCTCACATGATAGTATCTGGTGCTCACTTGAAAAAAAGTACACCATGTCCTCTCACTTCCGACTGAGGAGTGCTGGTTCTGTTCAGACTGTTGCAGTGTGGGTTGTCTGGAATATGATGTTCTAGCTTCTTCACCGTCCGTGTTTATCATAGTGGAAAACTCATACTTGGACAAGTTCAGGCCTAAAGACGCTTCCTCAGTGATAAATCGGCCCCATCGTATTATCACGACAACAGAGGCAGGATTGATGTTTTTGCTGTTTGGTGACGTATATAATGTACAACACTGCATTGAAACACCGTTTATGTTATTGTTTTGGTTTGCGTCGTCTGTGTTTTGAGTCCATTTGTATTCATCTTTGATCATCTTCACCGAATACAATATTTTGCTGCCTTTTATTTGTCATAATTTTCTCTCATACCCTTAAACTGTTTTAATTCCCAAACTCTAAACCCGTTTTAACCCCTTACACCTTATTATCCATTTCTTAACCTAAAGATGTATTACTCTGTAACTGTAATGAATTATTCATTATATAAACTCATATTTAAATCAACATACATAACCACAGCCCTACTACTATCACACAGAAATAAATAGAAATAGCAAAAAAATAAATAATTATATATATATATAAAATGATAGTGATATGATGATAATTAATAAACTAAACCATTATATATATAATTCCGAAGTTAGCTCATTGTTAGCACCAATGCTGGAGTGGGTTCTCCCACTTTAGGCCGTCTGTGTTGTTCTCTGTGGTTGTCATGGTAACCGTGCCCCTCCCCCACCTGTCCCGCACCCCGTGCTCCGGCTCTGCTGCCAGACACGGATCAGTTTCTCGTGTCAGCTGGTAATATTTCAAGAGCTGGTGGTCCTCATCAGCACGCCAGACCCCACCACTGACACACATACACATATGCTGAGCAGGGCAGATGGCAGGAGAACAACAACAGGCCCTCAGGTGGCTCCTCGGCCTTCATTAGCCGCACCGATACGCTCTGTGTGGCGCCGTGAGACGGTTCTGCACCGTGATGGTGCAGAGAAGCGCAGAGATGGCGAGTTAACCAGCGCTCCTCTCCTGCCTGATCTACGGATAACGTAGATCTGAACCTGCATCATCATTAAAAGCTCAGGAACGTGTCACCAAACAGAAAACAGAAAGACCTTCTTCAGCAGTGTGAGCGGGAGAAACGGCCAGTGCTTTAACTGATTTACTGGCAGCTGCTCACTGAATTCTCTGTGTCTGTCTTGACCAGGACCCTCCTTTAAGTTAAGACCCTAAAGCAGAGGGTTTTTTGAAGCTTATAATGACCTCAGCATCATCCAAAACAACCAACAAACGTGTGTAAAATGTTTTATACAGTCGGCCAAAGAACGATGCAGACAAAACGTGTACAGGATGTTGAAAACCTCATGGTAGTTGCAAGTTTACTCAGTTGTTCCAATTAAATTAAGAAATAAATAAAATAAAATAACACCAATCGTTTATTTAGAGACGTTACGCATAGATTGGGGTCAATCTGACCCGAAGACAGCAGTAGGATTAAAAATCCCAATAACAATATGTATTTAAAATTATATGATAGTTCATCGCTGTCTGAGGAGATCATCTCCTGCTGCGCTGGTTATCTCTAGTGTTAGCACATTCAAGGCGGCCTCTGCTAGTCTACAATGTAACCAGGAGATTTCCTTCAGTTATTTTTGAATAACAAACGTTTTAAAATGTACACCTCTGTGAGCTGCTTATTTAGCCTGATAGTACCAGTTTACCATGTTTGTGCATCATAATACGTTACTAACAGTTATGTTTATGCTGTATTTACATTAAGATGATAGATGGACGACAGCAAAACTGTACATTACATGATTTCTTGTGGAGTGCCATATGGCTCCGTCTTGGGGCCTTTGCTGTTCTCTTTGCACATTTTACCTCTATATCAGGGCTTCTCACAGCTGGGTCGAGGTACGGTAAAGTGGTCAACAGTACTAAGTCAGGTTCTGTAAAGCTCTGTGCCACTCAAAGCAGCTTCAACTATTTTGTCTCTGGAAACAAAATATGCTCATCCAATTTAATTTTCGTTGGCTCACATATACAAATACAAATACTGTAAAATAAAAATGCACATTGGATTTTAAATTTCTTATACTAGTTTATAAAGCTTAAAACTCCTGATTGTCTGTTTAAGACAGAGTACATGATCTCTGATTAACAAAGAGCTCTTGGTATCACTGAAAATCCATCCATCAGAAAATGTCAACAGTTCTTATGGAGTTCCTCAGGGCTCAGTTTTAGGGCTTTTAAGTTTCTTTCTGTTCTTTCTGTATTAGGCATGTTGTTGCTCTCGGTTTGTATTTATCTTTTTTATTTCTGTCTGTGTCATTACTTCGGATGATTTATATTAATGCTCAACTATTTGATTTGATTTCTTTTTATTATAGCGCTGCTACTGAACAGGACAATCAAACTCAGATCAGTCTGAGCTTCCTCTATTACCTCTTTAGCCTAGAATTTAGAGCAGTCTTTTCTGTTGTATACATGCAGCAATAGATCCAGTAGTGGAGCAGTAAAAAATAATCATGGCACGTTGGCCCTTAATTAAATCACTGTAATCTTTGATCGACCCTGGTTTGCTGGGTGCTTTTGAAGAGATGGTGTATTTACGGGTGACTGTGTGTTGCTTATTATCAGAGGGATGTTTATCGGCTTCGCACCGTCAGAGTCTCTCCCCTTCGGCCAGGGACTGCGCTGAGGTCAGATTCATGACTCGGCGCTGAACTCCTGACCGCTGAGCTCATTTCCTGTTTGATTTATGAAGACAGAGGAATGAAGATGGTGCTGTGGGAGAGATGAGATGTGTAAACATGCAGTGGTGCCCTGTGATGCATCGATCTGGACGGGATGGTGAGGGAATATAAGAATCGATCAGAATCTATTATAATAGGCTTCTGAAGTTGTCTCGTCATGCCCGTATAAGGACGTCGGGTTCCAAGACATTTATCTCCATGGGAAAAACGAATGGCGCTCTTGAATGAATGGAGCTTGTTAAGTAGTCAGAAATACAAAACGCATGCGAGCTAACAGTCAACATCATAAAGCCATGGAGCTGGATTAGTTTAATCTGGGGAGGAGCTGTAATCTGTAAAAGCAGTATGAATCTGCAGTGTCTGTGGTTTTACAGTCGGCTCAGTAATAATTCTGGACTGAATTACCTTCTAAAAAAAATGTATGAAGAGAAATCCCGCAAATAAATGAAGAGCCTAAATAAAGTAGAACAATCACTAAATACATACAAACACAATGTAATAATACAGTAACACAGTTCAAACGAATGAAGTTATAAAGAGCTGTGAAGCAGCCGAACACATGGAAAACACGCAGATTCTCGTAGCTCACAGAGATGGAGCCTTCAGTCCGACGGCCACAGCTGCCCAGCAAAACGCCAAGAATACCCGCTCTGTGGTTTAATTCCTGCTCTATGTTTAAAAGCTGAATAAATGGCGTTTGGTGAAGTTACTCACAGGGAGCCTGATGACCTCGAGTGACCTGTTATTTCAGTAGAGGATGGCAGTTCACCTTGACGGAGCTGTGCGGGTGGGAGTGGGACTAAATGTTTGAGTTGTGGGAGGAAGCAGGACAAATGACTCTGGATATCTGTGGGAGAGGCACACAGTGTGGTGCTGCTCAGAAGCGTGGCTCCTGTCACATAGTGCTGACTTAAACATCTGCGCGATGATGATTGAATCCAGGCTATTTGGGGGAATTTGGGGAAATTCCATAGATCCTTTATTCCGTACGAACTGGCCAGCCAAGTCACTCACAGATTTTACTGGACCTCCCCTGATAAAACTAATCTAGCTCCTACAGGGCCGAACTCAGGGCTTCTCAGTAATAGCAGTCAGGCTTTACTCCACTTCACAGTAATATAATAACAAAACCAGGGAATAGGAAACGATGCCCCCCTTTTCCAACCTGTAGACGAGGCTAAATGGAGCTTGATTTAACTCCTTCATCCTCAAGTTCGTGTCCAGATGACTGAAATCCGCACATGTGTATATACTCCCCCCGTATGCTCTCATTATGCAGCGTCATTTTTAGTGTCACCCCCCTCGAGTCTCTTCCCTCATCCACATTTTGGGAATTCTTTTGGCCGTTTATCTGCACGATGTGTTGTTATTCAGACGTGTGGCGCCTGTCGTATAAAGCTGATGTCTGCGATGATGCTTTGATCTGGGCTATTTGGGGTAATTTGGGGAAATCGGCCAGTTAGATCACACACTGATTATATAAACAGGCCTCCTCTGCTAAAACTGACCCAGCTCCAGTAGAGCTTTAGACTGGCCTCCCCAAAATACCTCAAACAAATCAGTAATCTGTGTCCAGTGTGGTAGTTTAATCGCTTTGATCCAGTAACATTTGGACAAAACACGTCAGTGTATGAACAGCAACAGCAGCAATTAGTGAATACAGCACAAATTTTTCCCACAGGAAACTCAAACTTCCGTATCGGGGCATAACGTCGACTGACTCCCAACATCAGAGGGGTATTTTCAATAATGTATGAGCTCATTTTTTGGTCAAAATAATAAAATAGTTTGGGTACTGGTCTTACTGTAAATACTCCATTACTGTATAAACAGTCAAACTTAGTCACATCTCTGAGCAACTAATCCAGTCGAGGTTCATATTCCTGACCTGCTCCTGCTGAAGTCAGTCAGGGTGGGCAATAGGATGATGCTTTAGCCTTATTGTGATAAATTATAATCACAATGTACTTTTATGAGCAGATAAATAGAATAATATGCAGTCATACCAGTAAAAATGGTGTTCCAGCATTTCCAAATTATTAATTAAATTGAGTCATGTTATACCTTCCTGCTGGTCTCAGATCAGAATTAGATTAAGAGACACTTATTAGTCCCACAAACGGGGAAATTTCACCTCTGCATTTAACCCGTCCGTGCAGTGAAACACCACCTACACACTAGTGAGCACACACACTAGGGGGCAGTGAGCACACTTGCCCAGAGCGGTGGGCAGCCCTATCCACGGCGCCCGGGGAGCAGTTGGGGGTTAGGTGTCTTGCTCAAGGACACCTCAGTCATGTGCTGTTGGATCAGGGAATCGAACCGGCAACCTTCCAGTCACATGGCTGTTTCCCTGACCTCCAGTCCATGACTGCCCCCATCGTAGTCTCAGGTCAGCTCAGTCATGTATTGAGCAATAATCAATAAGAATTTCAAACTTTGTCACAGTGTCTCATTATTAGGTGATGTTTAATGGAGCATTAGAAAAAGTGAATCATCCTGTTCTCCTTAATTGCTGCTACTCAGTGCTAAAGAGTCCACACCAGATAGAACTTAACACAATATTTATGTCCTTTTTCCTGGATTCTTTCTGTCTGAAGCTCCCAGTAAATTATGTACATTACAGTTAACAAGTCCTGTGATAAGTGAAGAATTGCACTGAATTCTCTCTTTATATAAAATCTGAGTAGAGCCAAAAACGTTTATGAATTTCAGACACACCTTTTTCACAATTGCAAAGTTGCAAAAGATCAAATTACAGCTTTACATTGACCCTTTTAACATTTAACTTAAGATAAACACGTAAAAATGCTTAAAACACACAGAATACAATCAGAAGGCCAAAAACAAACCTTAGAAACGGAGCTATTCTGTAAGCCTTATATCACAGATACTCAAAACATCGCTAAAACTGGAAGCAATATCACTGTCTTAGTATCACGATGCACTGATATGGACGATATATCCACCATCCCTAGCTCACACTACAGTTTGGGTCCAAAAGGCTGATCCTGGTTCAGTTCTATTGGACTTTTTCTGCCTGAAACCTCGGTTTAGCTGAGAGTAGCGGAGAATAATTCATTTTGGAAATGCGCACTTCACTCTTTCCTGTGAGAGTTAGTGAATGTGTATTGATTGTAGAGCTTCAGGATGAAATCATTACTGCGCTGCCGGCTCTTAGAAAGCATCACTCCTGTTCACACTCGACTGTTCACGTTTTAAACCCAGCCGATCTCTCATCCTCCAAGAATCTTATTTATCCCTCCTCCCTCTCTGTCTGTCTGTCTGCTCCCTTGCTCTTTTATCTGTCTGACTCTGCTGGTTCTGACATCCCCCACCCTCCTTCTCCACCACACTTACTCTGCTTCTCAGTTTCTTACACAGAGAGATGAAAAGAGCTTTAGTTTCATTGCAAACAGAAGAGGCTGATGTTGTGGTTAGGGATGAGCACCAGTATTCAAATAGTCATTAAAAGGAATTTCTGATTAGAAATGTATATTTATGACTTTTATCAGCCACCCTGTTTTACCCAAAAGCGAAACCAAACTACCCTTGAGCTCAAACCCTGCCAGAGAACAAAAGCTAGAAAGAAAGAAACACAATTCAGCATTAAGACACTATTACTAGTCTGTCTTTAACTCTTTGGGGTCCACAGATTTCCTGAATCTGTAGAGCCGCCCTTTCCAATCCATCTCATCCCGAGATCATACGAGACTCGCATCCAGAGTTATGAGCCTATGAAGAGGGGCTGAGATACACGTCATCTGCCTCTCACCACGTGGAGCTGCTGGATTCGTGTGTCCGTCTACATTCTGTGTGAAACTGACCGACGGACACTCAGGAGATCACTAAGGACTGACCGTCTCGCCGGAAACCCTTCATTCTTCATTCGGTCCACATCAGAGACTCGTGTGAAACGGCGTCAGAGAGTTTCCAGCTGCTGAAGCTGCTGCAGCAGGTTTGGAAAGTAGTGATGAAGATAACGGAGCGTTTAGATATGAAACAGATGAGGATCGTGTTCTATGAAGAACCTTTAGAGGAGAGATTATGAAGAGAGGAACTCATCAAGGAGATGCTCTCAGACCCCAGAGGGTTTAAGGACAGTGAGGGTCTCTGCTGTTTAGACAGCCAGTGGAAGTTTGTTCCACCATCTGGGCTCCAAGAGAAGGTGAAGCTTTTGATATCCTGCCTAGAAGACCAGTCAGGAGAGAGCTGCTGTAGTCCAGCATTGAGATGACAAGAGACTGAATGAGCACCTGGGTGGCTTTCTGAGAGAGAAAGAGTCAAAAGCTCTGGGTGTTGTATGGGAGAAACCTGCATGACCGAGTCAGGGTCACAGTATGAGCTGAGAACCATAACTGGTCATCCAGAATCGCACCCAGGCTTCTTGCCTGGAATCGGTTCCTGGGCTATGCTGCCGTATCTGGGAAAGCGCTGACCTGTTGATGAGCAGCGACATGAAAATGAAGCCGCTCACGCCACCTAGAGGCAGCACGTGTGAATCTGGCCTGACAAATAACCAAACAGCGGCTTCAGTGTTTGAATGCTGGCTCCTCGAATGTTTAGCAGGTGCTCAGGTACTCGCGCTCATCCCCAACGCTGCTCTTATCCTCTTCTAAGGCGAAACGTGTCTTAATGACTGTGCGGAGTGACTGGCAGGTGAGATGACATTTCACAGATTAAAGCCCGGAAAAAAAATCAGTGCAGACACTAAAGCTAGACGTGGTGAAGCCCCCCGTCAGAAGGAGGCGGGGTGGGCGGCGTTGTTATCTGCAGACATAATTAGCATTTCCCATTTGCCCCTCGTTTCATGCCACATTACTAGACCCCCTGTCTGCACCCCTCATTTGCATATTCATGAAATTATATGCATATTTCAGTGAAGTCAAATCTAATACCTGGGGAGATGAATTGAGTTAATTAGCATAGAGAGCCCGGGGGATTCTGGCCTCGGGGATGCCGAGGGGCAGATGTGTGGAAGCTCTGTGGATGCTGTAGGTGTGCTCGTCAGTCTGTGACCATCACAAAGAATCGACTAATTTAAGAAACGATAAACGATTAAATGAATCTGGAAATCTCAACTTTTACCACCATTCGGTTCGAGTCTTTCTGGTACGACTCAGTATTGTTGTAAAATACCGACTATACTTAAGAACTAAATGTTCTTTGAACTGAAGGTTCTTTAGAGTGACGCTGTAGAGGAACCACAATGCAGAAATGAAAAAGAGGACGGTTCCTAAATCAGACACGCTTGTGAATGAGATGAATGTGAAGAACCTTTTTAAAGATTCAAGAGCCAAATGACTAAAATCAAAGGTATTTGATATGACCAAGGTTTGACCAAAGGTATGACCAAGATTTAGCAATCTTTCAAAAACTGCCTCTGAATTTCGTATTGTTCAAAAAATGATGTCGAATATTGAATGTGTGGAGTTGATGATGTTGGGCAGTTTGTACTAAAAGCTCAGTGTTTTTAATCTGATCTCCAGTGAAGCTGGAGTTCAGACTCTCAGGTGTGTTTGATCGGCTGATCAGAGGATTTTGATCAACTTGTGCAGCTCGAGCGCTCACTGTCATAACAGCAAAAGAGGGACACACCACCAAATACCAAGAAATTCTGAAAGTCATCAAATTTCAGACTCTACTGTTCACACAGATTCTTTAGAGACTCTAAAAACAGATGTTAAAAACTCTATCTAGCCACATCACCACAGAATAATGATAATGCAGGACAATGCAGAATGGATAAATCAGAAAACTGTATATCGCTGCTGTCGGAACAAAACCTCCAAAATAATAACTTTACAGGAGAAGGAAAAACTGACTTTACTTTTAATGTAAGTCAATGGAACCAGACGGCTTTCCAAGTCATTTTGGGACGTTTCTTTTGGTCCATTCATCATGAAATTTACACACAATGTAAAGAACAACAGGCATTTCCAAATTATGTCAAAAAACAAAAAAATGACATAAATAGAAATATGAGCTATGGGGTTTTGTTCTGACAGCAGTGATATGCTGATATCAATTGTAATGAAAAATGTTGTACAGTGTAAAAATTATGTAGCTTTTAAACTTAAAAAACAAGTAAATCAGATTAACTTGAAATTATAGGCACATTGAACATTGAATTTGTGTTTTAAATCATTACAGGTTCACTAAACTCAAACTGTCAAGTTAACCTGGTTACTTGTTTAAGTTTAAAAGCTGAATAATATTTTACTGTGTCTTAAATAAGAAAGAATGCAAAATAGAAGCATCATGACCATCACACAGACTTTAGGACCCCCACTGTATATGATTATAACTATGATTTTTACAGCTTGTGAGCAAACTCGCTTTGGTAGCTCCCATAACTTTACAAAATAAGAGCTTAAAGCTACACTGTGTAAGATCTGGGGATTTGGAGCCCCCTGAGGTGAAAACTTGTAACTGCACTCCGAGCATTCTGTAGTGTGGATTTAAAAAGAACCAGAGAGAACTCAGTGTAAACTTGGTGAAGGAGCGTCTCTGAGGATGGGAGTGAAACCGGACCTTCTTTATGAGCCTGTGTGTGATGATAGTACATAAAGACCTACGACATGGTGTGAAAAACTCCTGACCCGCCGCCTCTGACTTTTAAATAATTGTAGGGACCACTGCAGTCACCTCCACTGCAAGCACCTAATTCAGAGTAAATGCCGTCTACAGCTTCGTCAGACTGTGAACGTTTCTGGACTGTTCTTTTACCCAGGACTCTCTTCGTGTTCACAGACCTCCTCCCCCATCTGTTCTTCTACTCATGTCTAAGTCCTCTCATTATATATTAGTCAGAGGGCGTATAGGGAAAGCTCTCAGCAGCAGCAGCAGCAGCAGCAGAGAACAGCGTGTACAGAGTGGTGCAGCCTGGCAGAATTCAACACAGCTGGCCAGAGCACTGCGTGGACCGAAATATAGCTTTTATATAAAACATAAGGGCAGCATATCATAGCTCTCTCCATAGACACTGATGGTATTACTATATGTGAATATGCTATATACCTATACTGCATGCCCTAATCACTATTCCCTACACTAGAGCACTATAGAACACTATTATAGGGAACAGATATGCCCCCTAATCACTATTCCCTACATTAGAACACTATAGAACACTATTATAGGGAACAGATATGCCCCCTAATCACTATTCCCTACACTAGAGCACTATAGAACACTATTATAGGGAACAGAAATGCCCCCTAATCACTATTCCCTACACTAGAGCACTATAGAACACTATTATAGGGAACAGAAATGCCCCCTAATCACTATTCCTTACATTAGAGCACTATAGAACACTATTATAGGAACAGAAATGCCCCCTAATCACTATTCCCTACATTAGAGCACTATAGAACACTATTATAGGGAACAGATATGCCCCCTAATCACTATTCCCTACACTAGAGCACTATATAACACTATTATAGGGAACAGAAATGCCCCCTAATCACTATTCCCTACACTAGAGCACTATAGAACACTATTATAAGGAACAGAAATGCCCCTAATCACTATTCCCTACACTAGAGCACTATAGAACACTATTATAGGGAACAGAAATGCCCCTAATCACTATTCCCTACATTAGAGCACTATAGAACACTATTATAAGGAACAGAAATGCCCCTAATCACTATTCCCTGCATTAGAGCACTATAGAACAATATTATAAGGAACAGAAATGCCGCCAAATCACTATTCCCTACACAAGAGCACTATAGAACACTATTATAGGGAACAGAAATGCCCCCTAATCACTATTCCCTACACTAGAGCACTATAGAACACTATTATAAGGAACAGAAATGCCCCTAATCACTATTCCCTACACTAGAGCACTATAGAACACTATTATAGGGAACAGAAATGCCCCCTAATCACTATTCCCTACAATAGAGCACTATAGAACACTATTATAGGGAACAGATATGCCCCCTAATCACTAGTCCCTACACTAGAGCACTATAGAACACTATTATAGGGAACAGATATGCCCCTAATCACTATTCCCTACACTAGAGCACTATAGAACACTATTATAAGGAACAGAAATGCCCCTAATCACTATTCCCTACACTAGAGCACTATAGAACACTATTATAGGGAACAGATATGCCCCTAATCACTATTCCCTACATTAGAGCACTATAGAACACTATTATAGGGAACAGAAATGCCCCCTAATCACTATTCCCTACACTAGAGCACTATAGAACACTATTATAAGGAACAGAAATGCCCCCTAATCACTATTCCCTACATTAGAGCACTATAGAACACTATTATAAGGAACAGAAATGCCCCTAATCACTATTCCCTGCATTAGAGCACTATAGAACACTATTATAAGGAACAGAAATGCCGCCTAATCACTATTCCCTACACTAGAGCACTATAGAACACTATTATAGGGAACAGAAATGCCCCTAATCACTATTCCCTGCATTAGAGCACTATAGACCACTATTATAAGGAACAGAAATGCCGCCTAATCACTATTCCCTACACTAGAGCACTATAGAACACTATTATAGGGAACAGAAATGCCCCTAATCACTATTCCCTGCATTAGAGCACTATAGAACACTATTATAAGGAACAGAAATGCCGCCTAATCACTATTCCCTACACTAGAGCACTATAGAACACTATTATAGGGAACAGAAATGCCCCTAATCACTATTCCCTGCATTAGAGCACTATAGAACACTATTATAGGGAACAGAAATGCCCCTAATCACTATTCCCTACACTAGAGCACTATAGAACACTATTATAGGGAACAGATATGCCCCCTAATCACTATTCCCTACACTAGAGCACTATAGAACACTATTATTGGGAACAGATATGCCCCCTAATCACTAGTCCCTACATTAGAGCACTATAGAACACTATTATAGGGAACAGAAATGCCCCCTAATCACTATTCCCTACATTAGAGCACTATAGAACACTATTATAGGGAACAGATATGCCCCCTAATCACTATTCCCTACACTAGAGCACTATAGAACACTATTATAGGGAACAGAATTATATATTATATATTATAGATAGTTTAGAACACTATAGAACACTATTATAGGGAACAGATATGCCCCCTAATCACTATTCCCTACATTAGAGCACTATAGAACACTATTATAGGGAACAGAAATGCCCCCTAATCACTATTCCCTACATTAGAGCACTATAGAACACTATTATAGGGAACAGATATGCCCCCTAATCACTATTCCCTACACTAGAGCACTATAGAACACTATTATAGGGAACAGATATGCCCCCTAATCACTATTCCCTACACTAGAGCACTATAGAACACTATTATAGGGAACAGATATGCCCCTAATCACTATTCCCTACATTAGAACACTATAGAACACTATTATAGGGAACAGAAATGCCCCCTAATCACTATTCCCTGCATTAGAGCACTATAGAACACTATTATAGGGAACAGAAATGCCCCTAATCACTATTCCCTGCATTAGAGCACTATAGACCACTATTATAAGGAACAGAAATGCCGCCTAATCACTAATCACTATTCCCTACATTAGAGCACTATAGAACTATCTACAGAAATATATATTATATATTATATATATATTATATATAGAATTATAGGGAACAGAAATGCCCCCTAATCACTATTCCCTGCATTAGAGCACTATAGAACACTATTATAGGGAACAGAAATGCCCCTAATCACTATTCCCTGCATTAGAGCACTATAGACCACTATTATAAGGAACAGAAATGCCGCCTAATCACTAATCACTATTCCCTACATTAGAGCACTATAGAACACTATTATAGGGAACAGAAATGCCCCCTAATCACTATTCCCTACAATAGAGCACTATAGAACACTATTATAGGGAACAGATATGCCCCCTAATCACTATTCCCTACACTAGAGCACTATAGAACACTATTATAGGGAACAGATATGCCCCTAATCACTATTCCCTACACTAGAGCACTATAGAACACTATTATAAGGAACAGAAATGCCCTTAATCACTATTCCCTACACTAGAGCACTATAGAACACTATTATAGGGAACAGATATGCCCCTAATCACTATTCCCTACATTAGAGCACTATAGAACACTATTATAGGGAACAGAAATGCCCCCTAATCACTATTCCCTACATTAGAACACTATAGAACACTATTATAGGGAACAGATATGCCCCCTAATCACTATTCCCTACATTAGAGCACTATAGAACACTATTATAGGGAACAGAAATGCCCCCTAATCACTATTCCCTACATTAGAGCACTATAGAACACTATTATAGGGAACAGATATGCCCCCTAATCACTATTCCCTACACTAGAGCACTATAGAACACTATTATAGGGAACAGATATGCCCCCTAATCACTATTCCCTACACTAGAGCACTATAGAACACTATTATAGGGAACAGATATGCCCCTAATCACTATTCCCTACATTAGAACACTATAGAACACTATTATAGGGAACAGAAATGCCCCCTAATCACTATTCCCTACACTAGAGCACTATAGAACACTATTATAGGGAACAGAAATGCCCCTAATCACTATTCCCTGCATTAGAGCACTATAGACCACTATTATAAGGAACAGAAATGCCGCCTAATCACTATTCCCTACACTAGAGCACTATAGAACACTATTATAGGGAACAGAAATGCCCCTAATCACTATTCCCTGCATTAGAGCACTATAGAACACTATTATAAGGAACAGAAATGCCGCCTAATCACTATTCCCTACACTAGAGCACTATAGAACACTATTATAGGGAACAGAAATGCCCCTAATCACTATTCCCTGCATTAGAGCACTATAGAACACTATTATAAGGAACAGAAATGCCGCCTAATCACTATTCCCTACACTAGAGCACTATAGAACACTATTATAGGGAACAGAAATGCCCCTAATCACTATTCCCTGCATTAGAGCACTATAGAACACTATTATAGGGAACAGAAATGCCCCTAATCACTATTCCCTACACTAGAGCACTATAGAACACTATTATAGGGAACAGATATGCCCCCTAATCACTATTCCCTACATTAGAACACTATAGAACACTATTATAGGGAACAGATATGCCCCCTAATCACTATTCCCTACATTAGAGCACTATAGAACACTATTATAGGGAACAGAAATGCCCCCTAATCACTATTCCCTACACTAGAGCACTATATAACACTATTATAGGGAACAGAAATGCCCCCTAATCACTATTCCCTACACTAGAGCACTATAGAACACTATTATAAGGAACAGAAATGCCCCTAATCACTATTCCCTACACTAGAGCACTATAGAACACTATTATAGGGAACAGAAATGCCCCTAATCACTATTCCCTACATTAGAGCACTATAGAACACTATTATAAGGAACAGAAATGCCCCCTAATCACTATTCCCTACATTAGAACACTATAGAACACTATTATAGGGAACAGATATGCCCCCTAATCACTATTCCCTACATTAGAGCACTATAGAACACTATTATAGGGAACAGATATGCCCCCTAATCACTATTCCCTACATTAGAGCACTATAGAACACTATTATAGGGAACAGATATGCCCCCTAATCACTATTCCCTACATTAGAGCACTATAGAACACTATTATAGGGAACAGAAATGCCCCCTAATCACTATTCCCTACAATAGAGCACTATAGAACACTATTATAGGGAACAGATATGCCCCCTAATCACTATTCCCTACACTAGAGCACTATAGAACACTATTATAGGGAACAGATATGCCCCTAATCACTATTCCCTACACTAGAGCACTATAGAACACTATTATAGGGAACAGATATGCCCCCTAATCACTATTCCCTACATTAGAGCACTATAGAACACTATTATAGGGAACAGAACTGCCCCCTAATCACTATTCCCTACATTAGAACACTATAGAACACTATTATAGGGAACAGATATGCCCCCTAATCACTATTCCCTACATTAGAGCACTATAGAACACTATTATAGGGAACAGATATGCCCCCTAATCACTATTCCCTACATTAGAGCACTATAGAACACTATTATAGGGAACAGATATGCCCCCTAATCACTATTCCCTACACTAGAGCACTATAGAACACTATTATAGGGAACAGAAATGCCCCCTAATCACTATTCCCTACATTAGAGCACTATAGAACACTATTATAGGGAACAGATATGCCCCCTAATCACTATTCCCTACATTAGAGCACTATAGAACACTATTATAGGGAACAGAAATGCCCCCTAATCACTATTCCCTACAATAGAGCACTATAGAACACTATTATAGGGAACAGATATGCCCCCTAATCACTATTCCCTACACTAGAGCACTATAGAACACTATTATAGGGAACAGATATGCCCCTAATCACTATTCCCTACACTAGAGCACTATAGAACACTATTATAAGGAACAGAAATGCCCTTAATCACTATTCCCTACACTAGAGCACTATAGAACACTATTATAGGGAACAGATATGCCGCCTAATCACTATTCCCTACATTAGAGCACTATAGAACACTATTATAGGGAACAGATATGCCCCCTAATCACTATTCCCTACACTAGAGCACTATAGAACACTATTATAGGGAACAGATATGCCCCCTAATCACTATTCCCTACATTAGAGCACTATAGAACACTATTATAGGGAACAGAAATGCCCCCTAATCACTATTCCCTACACTAGAGCACTATAGAACACTATTATAGGGAACAAATATGCCCCTAATCACTATTCCCTACACTAGAGCACTATAGAACACTATTATAGGGAACAGAAATGCCCCTAATCACTATTCCCTACATTAGAGCACTATAGAACACTATTATAGGGAACAGAAATGCCCCTAATCACTATTCCCTACATTAGAGCACTATAGAACACTATTATAGGGAACAGAAATGCCCCTAATCACTATTCCCTACATTAGAGCACTATAGAACACTATTATAAGGAACAGAAATGCCCCTAATCACTATTCCCTACACTAGAGCACTATAGAACACTATTATAGGGATGAGAACTTTCCAGTGGAGTCTGGAAGCCGTAGATGAACGCTGTTATGCTGTGTTTACTTGCAGGCTGTGAAGAAGCTGTGCTGTAGCTCACAGCGGTTTATGTTGTGTATTTAAGGTGGAAAATGTAGGAGGAGTCTTTCATGTTTTGTCAGATGACACTGGTTGGGCCTGTATTTCACCAGTGAGACATTTGGCGTCCATGACTCTCCAGAAAAATCCGTATCCAGTTCATTTCACTGCTGCCTTGTACAGCGAAAGCTGCAGAATTTAGTTCTTGTAATTATCCATTGCTATTCTGTTGAAAACCATGGAATAGATGGTTTGCCGGCGGCCACCTGCTGCAAACTGTGACTGCTGGTTTGTGCAATAAAAATATTTTGCTTCGCTTGTTAAGTCTGGTTCTTATTAAACGTGGCCGGGTTTCCCAGAGTAGAACACCACTGCTGATATTACAGAAATGGGCTAAATTAAGCACCTAAGACTGTTATTTGCGGAGAGGTTTTGGGTGTACTTTATTAAAGATGGTGTGCACTGACAGCTCTGCCAATACTGCACAAATACACTCCTCCATGCTCGCTGTCCTGGTGACGCCCACCAGGGTCACCCCCCCATCCATTCTGCATTCAGCAGGGGGAGGAGATCTGCCGAGGTTCAGTCCTCCCCCATCCATCACGCTCTCTCTTATCTTCCTTTGACTGCACCCTCGCTCTCAGAGTTTTTCACGCTAACGCTCACTAATTCCTCACACTCTTATCAGACCTCCGCATCTCTTCACAACGCACTGCTCTCAGAGCCTGTCCCGACCTTCCCATCAGCCCCTGACCGGACCCCTGCATCACCCCTTCTGCCCTTTGCTTTCACCAGCACAGTGTTTCTAATGGCTGCTGTCAACATTCACAGTACTTACTCTATGTACTAAATACTTTATTCACAGTAGATATATATACAGATATGCTGTATATATTATATGCTATATGTATACTAGATACTACATATATATATATATACAGTGGGGTAAAAAAGTATTCAGTCAGCCACTGATTGTGCAAGTTCTCCTACTTAGAAAGACGAGAGTCTGTAATTTTCATCATAGCTACACTTCAACTATGAGAGACAAAATGAGAAAACAAAATCCAGGAAATCTCATTGGAGGATTTTTAAAGAATTTATTTGTAAATTATGGTGGAAAATAATTATTTGGTCACCTACAAACAAGCAAGATTTCTGGCTCTCACAGACCTGTAACTTCTTCTTTAAGAAGCTCTTCTGTCCTTCACTCGTTACCTGTATTAATGGCACCTGTTTGACCTCGTTATCTGTATAAAAGACACCTGTCCACAGCCTCAAACAGTCAGACTCCAAACTCAACCATGGCCAAGACCAAAGAGCTGTCGAAGGACACCAGGGAGAAGACTGTAGCCCTGCACCAGGCTGGGAAGAGTGACTCTACAACAGGCAAGCAGGTTGGTGGGAATAAATCAACTGTGGGAGCAATTGTATGAAAATGGAAGACGTACAAGACCATTGATCTCCCTCGATCTGGGGTCCATGCAAGATCTCATCCTGTGGGGTCAACATGATCATGAGAACAGTGAGCAAAAATCCCAGAACTACACGGAGGGATCTGATGAATGACCTGCAGAGAGCTGGGACCAAAGTAACAAAGGCCATCAGTAACACACGACGCCGAGAGGGACTCAGATCCTGCAGTGCCAGGCGTGCCCCCTGCTTAAGCCAGTACACGTCCAGGCCCGTCTGAAGTTTGCCAGAGAGCATATGGATGATCCAGAAGAAGATCGGGAGAATATCATGTGGTCAGATGAAACCAAAATAGAACTTTTTGGTAAAAACTCAACTCGTCGTGTTTGGAGGAAGAAGAATGCTGAGTTGATCCCAAGAACACCAAACCTACTGTGAAGCATGGAGGTGGAAACATCAGGCTTTGGGGCTGTTTTTCTGCAAAGGGGACAGGACGACTGATCCGTGTTGAGGGAAGAATGAACGGGGCCATTTATCGTGAGATTTTAAGCCAAAACCTCCTTCCATCAGTGAGAGCACTGAAGATGGAACGTGGCTGGGTCTTCCAGCATGACAATGATCCCAAACACACCGCTCGGGCAACGAGGGAGTGGCTCCAACATCCCTGCTCTAGAGGAGATCTGCAGGAGGAACGGGCCAAAATACCAGCTACAGTGTGCAAACCTGGTGAAGACCTGCAGGAAACGTTTGACCTCTGTCATTGACAACAAAGGTTATGTTACAGAGTAGAACTTTTGTTATTGACCAAATACTTATTTTCCACCATAATTTACAAATAAATTCTTTAAAAATCCTCCAATGAGATTTCCTGGATTTTTTTCCTCATATTGTCTCTGATAGTTGAAGTGTAGCTATGATGAAAATTACAGACTCTCATCTTTCTAAGTAGGAGAACTTGCACAATCAGTGGCTGACTGAATACTTTTTTACCCCACTGTGTACACACACACACACACACACACACACACACAGTATATACTGTAGATACTATATGTTCACAGTACATACTGTATGTACTATATCCTATACTCACAGCACATACTGTGTATTTATAACCTTCTGTCCAGACACATGATTATAAAGCAGGACCCGTTTCGGTTCCAGCTGTTTTCCCTCTGATGGCTAGAAGAAAATGACTGACTTGCGAATGTGAAACAGCCCCCTGGTTTCATTTGGGTGGTGTTCTGTGTCTTGGTAATTGCAAATTGAGGCTGCAGAGAGAGCGAGAGGGGGGGGTGGGGTGGTGACAGAGCTTGGTCATTTATTTTTCAGAAGATGTGAACCAACAGTGTCAGTGCTGCGTAATGCCTTGTGCTGAGAATCGTCCCCTGTGTATCTTTTCATCTCATTATTAAGGCTGCACCATATGCACAAAATTCCTTATTGCAATTATATTAGTACTAATTGTGCCCAGAGTGAGTCTCTATATACAGCTTAAACGAAAGTTTAGGGGCTCCTGGTCAAGTTACGGCATTTTATGTTTACCAAATAAACAGGAATCGTGTGGTACAGTTGGAAGTAATATGCCATATTTAAGTGTGATCGCTGTAGAGATCATGGGGTAGTCATGGGCTGGAGGATAGGGAACCAGAGACTGAGGTGTCCTTGAGCAAGACACCTAACCCCCAACTGCTCCCTGGGCGGCATGGATAGGGATGTCCACCGCTCCAGCAAGTGTGCTCACTGCCCCCTAGTGTGTGTTCATTAGTGTGTATGTGGTGTTTCACATGATGGATGGGTTAAAATACAG
>NC_051226.1:664637-669637 GCF_015220715.1 Pygocentrus nattereri
TAAAGGAGAATTCCACCAATTTTTCATATTTTCCAAGAAGTTTAATAGAATTGATAGGTAAGCAGAGCGGTTTGCTTTCTAGAGAAACTGACCGAGTCAGAACCGTTCACAGTGGTGGTGATGGGAACCAGACGTCCCTCTAAAAGCTCCTACAGAAAGTTCCTACATGAGCTTGTTCTGAATTCACTGCCTGATGACTGAGACGCTGTTTTATGAGAGTTTAGAGAACTTCAACTCCATTCATGGTGGAGGGAGACATGCAGGGCGCTGTGCGGCAAAATAGTCCCCAAAGAAAACTCATTATTCCAGATTTTCCACTGTTTTCCATCTTCAACATTCCATATAAGCTCAGAAGACTCGTGTAGGTTCTCTGGAGGTTCTGGATGGTAAATAGTGTCTATATGTGTGTTGTAGTCATGGTGACACCTGGTTCCCATCACCACCACTGTAAGGAAGCCTCTACAGTGAATTTGGAAAATACTGCGACACTGAATGGTGTCAGAATTGCTCAGCACTAATGGAAACCTTACGTGGCCGTATGACCCAAATCTCCAGACTGGGTGCTCATCTGACGGTCGATGGCGAACGCCTCCTCCTGGTACAGCGTGTCCTTTGGCCGAGACGGGTGACGCATCCTCAGCTTCTGCTGGCTGAGATGAAGGATGGAAAATGCTGATAAATATTTAACGCGGAGCCGTGGGGTGTTTTAAAGAGGCAGGCGCAGCCTCCTCAGGAGCGTGGCAGGAACCACTCAGCGGAAGGGAAAGGAAATCATCAGCTCACATTAACGTGCTGCTGACTTCTGAGTGACACCAGCTATTCTTGGAACACTCGTCATCGTCATGGCACAGAGCTGATGAGCAGATTCTGACGGGTTGCGGATGCAGATGGGAGATATGGCGATATATTTAATATCGTGATGCTCACAGACTCATCATCTTCACGATGCACAGTAGGCGATGTTTTATTTACACAGAGCTGCACCAGAAAAACAGCAGACGCCTAATCAAATGTCTGTGGAAACACAGACTGTAATGCACTGTAAGTACAGTGATTTTAACCTTATGTAAATCGCTGGGCGGGTACCGGCGCTCTGCCATCAATGTGCTTACTTTAGGTTCCTTTTGCATCTTTTCACGCGTTATCCTCCAGCTGTACAGTGACCATTAGAAAGCTTCAAATCCCAGGATCTGATTCCCCAAAGTGTTTTATGATCCGTCACTCACAGCAGTTACGGACGTCTCATTTACAGCATCAGCACCGAATCATCAGACGCCAGCAGATCTGTGTGTCGTCGCCTTCAGAGTCAGAGAGTCAGGAAGAAATGAACTCTGTTCTAGACTCGGTTGCTCTGCGACACGGATCCATACAATAACTCTAGAAACTGGAGTGCTACTCTTTCAAACGAGGCCGAGATCTGGACTGTAGAACAAAGTGTGTGGGAACAGCGCCCCCTTTACTTTAGATACGCAGCTAACAGGTCAATATTTACTCACCGTATCGAGGAACAGGAGGAAAAGAATGAGCTACTTATTTTTGTACACCTGCGTTTCACTTGTCGTTGTTTACAGTCTAAACGTGTCTTTATGATCTATTCACGTGTTCAGCGTTCGGCTTTATTACTTAGTCCTGGGAAATAAACCCACTCATCACTGTAGGGAGTTCTGATCTCGCCATGTGATTGGCTGGGAGACAATCACTGAGTACCAGCGTTTTCCAATAACAGCGCGCCAAACAAATGCCTTTCATCATCACGTCTAACAGTAATAATCAGTGATTGGTGTAGATGAACTGCCTAGTTGCTATAACAACTGGCAACACCGCAGCAGGTGAAGGCTAATTAACTGAGGTAACCAGATCTGTCGGCCGCAAGGTTGAAGGCTGTGAACAGTGACCGTATGCGACCAGTGTGCACGTTGCCATGGCAACAGCATCCCCCAAAACAAGCGATGGTCAGCTGGAGGGCTTTGGCAGTGTCTTTATTTTACTATGGCTTAAACGATGACCTTGTATTCTGCAGCGTTTAAATCACCAAAATGATCTTTATCTCTCATTTTTATTTCTCAAAAGGAAATCTGGGCAGGCCTGGCTAACAAGCGCGCCTGCCAGACCCCCCCCCCCCCTTTAAAACCCAAACACACTCATTCACTTTGTGAGGGAGGAAAGGAGAACCTTGTTTCTCCCAGTTTATCATTTTTATACCCCTGAGAATCCATTTCTCTCCCCATCAGTCTCGGAGAATCATGCCTGTGAAAATTCCCGGAGAAGTCGCGACACCTGCACTCATCTGCTTCCCCTCCGGGCAGTCGCGAGAAAGTGAGCCGGAGCTCTGAATACCTCGCACTTCAGGCAGCGGCGAGTCCTTTAATAAGGTTTCCTTTATTCAGTCGTCAATCTGTGTCTTTCCTCTTCAGCGGTGGAATCAGGAGGAGAAGCGCTGGCTCACGGCTCCCTCTGTCCCTCTGCTTCAGGAAATATTGACTCTGGGTGACGTGGCTGTTTAAACTGGTCATGAAATGCAAACAACGCTCTCGATAAAGCAAAACGAAGCGAGACGCTGCCGCGCTCGCGGATCCTCTCTGGAAACCTCAGGCAGTGTTATCGCTTAAAATATTCAGTCTGTTCATGTTTTCAGGTGAACTAGGACTGTTGTCGAGCTGCTAGGGAGCAATGAGAGGAAAGAGGGAGGGGTCAGACCCCCTGCTGTGAAAAACTATTCATACCCCTCCAAAAAGACAGGATAAAACGCAGCTGGAGCTTTACACGCTGTCAGAAATGAAGGTTCTGTTCAGGTCCATTTCTCCTTCATCAGGGTCCAATCAGTGTAAACGTTCCCTCAAAGCTCCAGCAGTGGGTTTAAGGTCTGATTGTGGAGCTTAAATCAGGTCCTCCAGGTGAAAAGTAATGAATTAAAACAGGCTTAGGAGTGGCTTTAGGTTTTGGGTGGAGGTTTAGGGTTTAACTTCAAATTCAGGTGCATTTCATAGATATTGACTTAATTAATAAAGACAGACGGTTATTTTGATGAATAATCAAATCAACAGATTATCAAAAAGGCCAAACAATAGAAAAGTGAAGTCTCTCAGGCTCTGTTTCAGTGCTGCTCCGTCGAGAAGGTAAATATTACTAATTGAGTGACCGTGGCGTGAGATTTATGTCACTGTCCAGTTAACAGGTAGTAAAACGAGCACAACTAATTAGGCCACTCTGACGGACGTCCAGCTTATGTGACGTTGTCTCAGAACACGACGTCTTCCTCTCGGCCTTCTTTAATAAAGACACGCGAAGGACGTTTGTCTACATATTTTAAAGCAATGGAAAACACAAGCGCGGCACCTGAAGACTCATCCCACTGGACCTGACTGTGATCGGTGATGCTGGTTGTCATGGTAACGTTCACTGTAAACGGATTGCTTGTCGTGAGCCTGTAAACAGAGGTTTCCTCAGGTCGTTTATCAGCGTGAGAGTGAAGGCCTCGGTCTGAACCTGTGATCGGAAACTCAGACGCTGTGAGGCTGATGCTGGGTCTGTACTGCACAGCATCATGGGCTATGGTAGCCTCAGTTATAAAGGAATAAATAGTTTATTAACACAGTTATAGGCGTTTTATAACAGCAGTTGAGGTTTTCTGCTTTTTATTTTTCAGTCACATTGTGTAAATTCTGAAAAGTGTGTGTTTGTGTGTAACAGTGCTTATGTAAGGTATTCTGTGCCTATACGGTGCAACAGGGTGAGTAAATATGCTTATTGCCATCTCATTCATTTAATCCCTTATTTCAGTTTTCAAAATGACATTGAAGTCTATTCAAATTATTAGGCAGCTTTTAATAAGTAAATATACTGTAAAATTCTGGCTACTGAGCTGCTGATTAGTGTGTTGTAAGTACCGCGTATTGCTGTGAGTGTAGAGTTGAATGAGGCTACATCACGAGGAGGATGTGGTGAAACTTCACAGTGAATTTTTTACAGCGTGAAAGTGGACAGCGCCGTTTTACTCAGCGTCCTGACCCTCTTCCTCTCTCTCGTTTGTGTCTTTCAGGTATTTATGAACAGACATTTCTTATACAACTGCAGTGCTCCAATCCTGGATGTGAAGATTGCCTTTTGTCAGGTGTGTGTTCCATACAGGTAAAATAAAAGGTAGAGTATTCATTCACTTCACTCTCCCCTTCATTCGTTATCAGTGTGTCGGTGTCTGACCTCAGTGCTGATGTTCTGTGTTGAAGGTTTAGCCGATGAGCTTATTAGAGTTATAAAATTGACTGCAGTCATCAGAGTAAGGTCACTGAACACGTGGTCAGTCCTTTCCATTAAGGATCTATGTTGGTCTGGATGACCTTGACGTCCTCAGAGATGATTTAACAAGCGTGTGTGTCTGAGGGTGAAGGTTCCTGCATTTGTATAAACTCAGGTTTAGGTCTTAGTTTTAGTGGACGATATTCCGGTTCACCTGATCTACCTGCTGGAATTCTTCTTAAGGTATTAGTTTAGTATTTACTGTCATACCGGAATGCAAATAAATTATAACGTGATTATTTAAACAGGTCAAAACAAGCTGATTAAACTCCCACACCTCTCGTGTACTGAGCTGTGGCCTGAGGTCAGTCTGTCCAGTTTAAAGTCAGACTGTAATGAGTTAAGGGGAAAAGAGAGCGGAAGGAAAAGCCAGTCTCTTGGGGTCTAGCATGGAGACTATCCGGCTCTCTGTGTGCTCCTCGCTCGGCCGGCTGCTTCAGGCGATGCTGTGGTTTTGGCCTACAAGCCGAGAGGTTCCGCAGCTTCTCAGCTAAAACCGGTTGAACAGCTGTAGTATTTACTAAACTCCAGCAGCGCCTGATGCTCGGAGATCAGAGCTCGAGTGTGAGAGACGCTCATATGAGACAAACAACGTCGGCTTCCTATTCACCAGCTTCTTTTTCAGTTTTACACGTTCCACCTTAAATGATGCAGCAGCTCCATTCTGGCAACTGAGGCCTGAGTCAACAAAACATAACTGCTGC
>NC_051226.1:672137-704637 GCF_015220715.1 Pygocentrus nattereri
TAAATCAATGTGATCGGTTATTAATCTCAGCGTTACTGAGCTCTGCTAAAGCCTGAGTAGACTGATAAATCAATGTGATCAGTTATTAATCTCAGTGTTACTGAGCTCTGCTAAAGCCTGAGTAGACTGATAAATCAATGTGATCGGTTATTAATCTCAGCGTTACTGAGCTCTGCTAAAGCCTGAGTAGACTGATAAATCAATGTGATCGGTTATTAATCTCAGCGTTACTGAGCTCTGCTAAAGCCTGAGTAGACTGATAAATCAATGTGATCAGTTATTAATCTCAGCGTTACTGAGCTCTGCTAAAGCCTGAGTAGACTGATAAATCAATGTGATCGGTTATTAATCTCAGTGTTACTGAGCTCTGCTAAAGCCTGAGTAGACTGATAAATCAATGTGATCGGTTATTAATCTCAGCGTTACTGAGCTCTGCTAAAGCCTGAGTAGACTGATAAATCAATGTGATCGGTTATTAATCTCAGTGTTACTGAGCTCTGCTAAAGCCTGAGTAGACTGATAAATCAATGTGATCAGTTATTAATCTCAGCGTTACTAAGCTCTGCTAAAGCCTGAGTAGACTGATAAATCAATGTGATCAGTTATTAATCTCAGTGTTACTGAGCTCTGCTAAAGCCTGAGTAGACTGATAAATCAATGTGATCGGTTATTAATCTCAGCGTTACTGAGCTCTGCTAAAGCCTGAGTAGACTGATAAATCAATGTGATCAGTTATTAATCTCAGCGTTACTGAGCTCTGCTAAAGTCTGAGTAGACTGATAAACCAATGTGATCAGTTATTAATCTCAGTGTTACTGAGCTCTGCTAAAGCCTGAGTAGACTGATAAATCAATGTGATCAGTTATTAATCTCAGCGTTACTGAGCTCTGCTAAAGCCTGAGTAGACTGATAAATCAATGTGATCAGTTATTAATCTCAGTGTTACTGAGCTCTGCTAAAGTCTGAGTAGACTGATAAATCAATGTGATCGGTTATTAATCTCAACGTTACTAAGCTCTGCTAAAGCCTGAGTAGACTGATAAATCAATGTGATCGGTTATTAATCTCAGTGTTACTGAGCTCTGCTAAAGCCTGAGTAGACTGATAAATCAATGTGATCAGTTATTAATCTCAGCGTTACTAAGCTCTGCTAAAGCCTGAGTAGACTGATAAATCAATGTGATCAGTTATTAATCTCAGTGTTACTGAGCTCTGCTAAAGCCTGAGTAGACTGATAAATCAATGTGATCAGTTATTAATCTCAGCGTTACTGAGCTCTGCTAAAGTCTGAGTAGACTGATAAACCAATGTGATCAGTTATTAATCTCAGTGTTACTGAGCTCTGCTAAAGCCTGAGTAGACTGATAAATCAATGTGATCAGTTATTAATCTCAGTGTTACTGAGCTCTGCTAAAGTCTGAGTAGACTGATAAATCAATGTGATCAGTTATTAATCTCAGCGTTACTGAGCTCTGCTAAAGTCTGAGTAGACTGATAAACCAATGTGATCAGTTATTAATCTCAGTGTTACTGAGCTCTGCTAAAGCCTGAGTAGACTGATAAATCAATGTGATCAGTTATTAATCTCAGTGTTACTGAGCTCTGCTAAAGTCTGAGTAGACTGATAAATCAATGTGATCGGTTATTAATCTCAACGTTACTAAGCTCTGCTAAAGCCTGAGTAGACTGATAAATCAATGTGATCGGTTATTAATCTCAGTGTTACTGAGCTCTGCTGTGGGTTAAACTAGTTCAGGTTTGGGCTCAGGAAGAACTTGATAGGGCTGAGGTTCAATCTTGTCTTGTCATAGTCTTGGTTTTTGTTATGTACTCAACAACTGTGACCTTGAATGCATTTAGATCAGTGGCTAAAGAGGTAGTTTTGGTTTTTAGAGAAGTCAAAAAACTTTTGAGACAAAAGATAAAAAACATGTAAAAAGTTCCCGACTACACCCAGCTGAGTCCCCTCCCTCACCCCTCCCTTTCCAAGCGTGTACACTCACCAGCCACTTTATTAGGTACACCTGTGCAGTTGCTTGTTATCACAAATAGCTGATCAGCCAATCACACGGCTGCAACTCACTGCATTTAGGCGTGTAGAGGTGGTCAAGACGACCTGCTGAAGTGCAGACCGAGCATCAGAACGGGGGAGAAAGGGGATTTAAGGGGCTTTGAACGTGGCGTGGTTGTTGGTGCCAGACGGGCTGGTCTGAGTATTTCAGAAACTGCTGATCTGCTGGGATTTTCACACACAACCATCTCTAGGGTTTACAGAGAACGGTCAGAAAAAGAGGAAATATCCAGTGAGCGGTCAGTTGTGTGGACGAAAACGCCTTGTTGATGTGAGAGGTCAGAGGAGAATGGCCAGACTGGTTCCAGATGATAGAAAGACAACAGGAACTCAAATAACCAACCAGAATCTCTGAGGAACGTTTCCAACACCTTGTTGAAAGTCTGACAAGAAGAATTAAGGCATTTCTGAAGGCAAAAGGGGGTCCAACCTTTTACGAATAAAGTGGCCGGTGAGTGTATAATTAGCTAGACAGACTACAGTATTTAGGCTACAGCGCTGTGACGTCCAGCGCCGTCGAGCGCAGAGAACTCGGTCACTGTTACTGGTTCTGCTCTGTGTCTGCAGTTTGTGAGTGTTCTCATCATTTGTAAACTGAGTGCACAGACAGAACCAGCGCGCTCCTGCTGTTCCGCTGAGCTCGTGTTCTCAGGTGATATCAGACCTGTGGTGGAGAAGTTCTCCGGCGTCTTTGGTGCTCAACATGAACAGAGATTATAAATGTGGCGTCTAATGTTCCTCAGACAAACCCTGTGAATCTGGTGCCCAGGCTGTGCTGAGCAGCGCCGCTTTTAATCATCATCAGACATCGTTTAACCGCTGATTCTTTAAACCGTTATCATTAAACTGATTTGCTCTTACATTCTGACACATCGTTGGAGACGGATTTAAAGGTGCAGTGTGTGAGATTTTGGGGCCTCTATTAGCAGAAAAGAAATATTATAAACAAAGCCATATTTATTAGTGTTTAATCAGCTGTAATTATCAATCAATGTGTTTTCTTAGATCTTAGAATGAGCCCTAAACACATCAACATACGGAGCAGCTCCTCTTCAACAGAGCTGCCATGTGGAGTCCACATGGTTTCTACAGTAGGCTGGAGAGGACAAACCAAACACTGGCTCTAGGGGGCGCCTTTCACGCTTTTATACTTGAATTTGGTGGCTCCGTAGCTCCGGCTGGAAGACGTAGAAAGAAGAAGAATCAGTTGGTGCTGCTGAAGATTTTGTGTTGTGAGAAGTTTAAGAACCTAATCCTGACAAATGGATGATCTTATCTATCATTCTGCACGAGAAAAAGTAAGGGGGTTAATTTTCACTGTCAAGGAGGAAAAAACATTAAATCGGAACAGACGACGACAGGAAACCTGACGACCACCGAAGGTTCTACTACACTCACCGGCCACTTTATTAGGTACCCCTTGCTAGTAAAAGTTGGACCCCCTTTTGCCTTCAGAACTGCCTTAATTCTTCATGTCAGACTTTCAGCAAGGTGTTGGAAACGTTCCTCAGAGATGTTGGTTGGTTATTTGAGTTCCTGTTGCCTTTCTATCATCTGGAACCAGTCTGCCCATTCTCCTCTGACCTCTCACATCAACAAGGCATTTTCGTCCACACAACTGACCGCTCACTGGATATTTCCTCTTTTTCGGACCGCTCTCTGTAAACCCTAGAGATGGTTGAGCGTGAAAATCCCAGCAGATCAGCAGTTTCTGAAATACTCAGACCAGCCCATCTGGCACCAACAACCACGCCACGTTCAAAGCCCCTTAAATCCCCTTTCTTCCCCGTTCTGATGCTCGGTCTGCACTTCAGCAGGTCGTCTTGACCACCTCTACATGCCTTAATGCAGTGAGCTGCGGCCATGTGATTGGCTGATTAGCTGTTTGTGTTAACCAGTGTATAAACAAGTTGTTTAATGTCAGCTCAGTTTGGTTCTGCTGAAAGCAGATTTTACCATTAATAAAAGTGTATTTGCTTTATTTATTATGTCCTATAGTTTTTATGTTTATTAGCTGATTGTGACTTGATGCATCACTACTGAATAAGGAGATTCAGTTCTTGTCAGTGGCAATTAAGTAAATAAATTAGCCATATAATTCATAATTCATAGCAGTTACTAAAAAACCAGAGTAGATACTAAATAATTCATAATAGTTAGTAAATAATTCATGGTAGATACTGAATGATTCATAGTAGTGTGAAGGTTTTTGAAGAAATATGTCCTTAAATCACATTTTAATAAAAGTTTTGTAATAATCATTAAGCTGGAAATGATTAAAGACACTAAACTGAGACATACAGGCCTATAAGCATTTAACTGAGGCAGGCAGACAGGGACCGGAAAAGCAAGTCCGATATTTCCATATATGGGATAACGTGAACTCTATTCCAAACACAAAGCAGGGAAGTGTAATGAAAGGAGCCATTGTGGAAGGAAAAACACCTGGAAGGTCAGAAAGAGTGAGAAACACTGCCTTTACAGTAGAAGTTAGCTGGGAATAGGGAGGCTGGCTGATAAGGGCTGGTAAGAACCGGTCTTTGAGCCAAATTAATAAGAAAGTGTTACAAACCACGGACACAGGGAGGACAGGGAGGACAGGGAGGCCAGGGAGGACAGGGAGGACAGGGAGGACAGGGAGGACAGGGAGGACAGGGAGGCCTGACAAAACAAGGCATAGAACATTCATTAAAAACATCGTGAGCTGGGTGAGAAATACGGGTTCCTGAGAAAGCTAGAAAAAACAGTTCTACTGGTATCCAAGGTGATTTCAGGATGTATCAGAAATGGGCGGGGCGATGATCTCACCCGCGGGGGGGGCGATGAGGTCGCTCATCTTTGGGTATAAGATGTAATGTGTTTGTATTGTCTGCACATTTTTGGCTTTCGAGGGTCTTTTAGTCACATCAGCACTAATAAAGACGCCGTTTCTCGCCTTGGAGCCGAACCTGCGGCTGGGGTTTGGTTTTTCATCTGACTTTTTTGCCAGATCGACTCTTCGCTTTTCTTTAACTCAATTCTTTTTAATCCACTTCCCATTTTTACATAAGAGAACAGATTAAAACCAAAACTTTGATTTAATTTTATTTAATTAGTAACATTTTTCCACATCGTCAGAGGATGGTGAGCTCTTTGGTCCCGACAGTAGATACTGAATAATTCATAATAGATACTGAATAATTTATAGTAGATACTGAATAATCCATAGTAGATACTGAATAATTCATAGTAGATACTGAATAATTCATAGTAGATACTAAATAATTCATAGTAGATACTGAATAATTCATAGTAGATACTAAATAATCCATAGTAGATACTGAATAATCCATAGTAGATACTGAATAATTCATAGTAGATACTGAATAATCCATAGTAGATACTGAATAATTCATAGTAGACACTGAATGATTCATAGTAGATACTGAATAATCCATAGTAGATACTGAATAATTCATAGTAGACACTGAATGATTCATAGTAGATACTGAATAATTCATAGTAGATACTAAATAATTCATAGTAGATACTGAATAATTCATAGTAGACACTAAGTAATTCATAATAGATGCTGAATAATCCATAGTAGATACTGAATAATTCATAGTAGATACTAAATAATTCATAATAGATACTGAATAATTCATAATAGATACTGAATAATTCATAGTAGACACTGAATGATTCATAGTAGATACTGAATAATTCATAGTAGACACTGAATAATTCATAGTAGATACTGAATAATTCATAGTAGACACTGAATGATTCGTAGTAGATACTGAATAATTCATAGTAGACACTGAATGATTCGTAGTAGATACTGAATAATTCATAGTAGACACTAAGTAATTCATAATAGATGCTGAATAATCCATAGTAGATACTGAATAATTCATAGTAGATACTAAATAATTCATAATAGATACTGAATAATTCATAATAGATACTGAATAATTCATAGTAGACACTGAATGATTCATAGTAGATACTGAATAATTCATAGTAGACACTGAATAATTCATAGTAGATACTGAATAATTCGTAGTAGATACTAAATAATTCATAGTAGACACTGAATAATTCATAATAGATACTGAATAATTTATAGTAGATACTGAATAATCCATAGTAGATACTGAATAATTCATAGTAGATACTGAATAATTCATAGTAGATACTAAATAATTCATAGTAGATACTGAATAATTCATAGTAGATACTAAATAATCCATAGTAGATACTGAATAATCCATAGTAGATACTGAATAATTCATAGTAGATACTGAATAATCCATAGTAGATACTGAATAATTCATAGTAGACACTGAATGATTCATAGTAGATACTGAATAATCCATAGTAGATACTGAATAATTCATAGTAGACACTGAATGATTCATAGTAGATACTGAATAATTCATAGTAGATACTAAATAATTCATAGTAGATACTGAATAATTCATAGTAGACACTAAGTAATTCATAATAGATGCTGAATAATCCATAGTAGATACTGAATAATTCATAGTAGATACTAAATAATTCATAATAGATACTGAATAATTCATAATAGATACTGAATAATTCATAGTAGACACTGAATGATTCATAGTAGATACTGAATAATTCATAGTAGACACTGAATAATTCATAGTAGATACTGAATAATTCATAGTAGACACTGAATGATTCGTAGTAGATACTGAATAATTCATAGTAGACACTGAATGATTCGTAGTAGATACTGAATAATTCATAGTAGACACTAAGTAATTCATAATAGATGCTGAATAATCCATAGTAGATACTGAATAATTCATAGTAGATACTAAATAATTCATAATAGATACTGAATAATTCATAATAGATACTGAATAATTCATAGTAGACACTGAATGATTCATAGTAGATACTGAATAATTCATAGTAGACACTGAATAATTCATAGTAGATACTGAATAATTCGTAGTAGATACTGAATAATTCATAGTAGACACTAAATAATTCATAGTAGATACTGAATAATTCATAGTAGACACTAAGTAATTCATAATAGATGCTGAATAATCCATAGTAGATACTGAATAATTCATAGTAGACACTGAATAATTCATAGTAGATACTGAATGATTCGTAGTAGATACTGAATAATTCATAGTAGACACTAAATAATTCATAGTAGATACTGAATAATTCATAGTAGACACTGAATGATTCGTAGTAGATACTGAATAATTCATAGTAGACACTAAATAATTCATAGTAGATACTGAATAATTCATAGTAGACACTGAATGATTCGTAGTAGATACTGAATAATTCATAGTAGACACTAAATAATTCATAGTAGATACTGAATAATTCATAGTAGACACTGAATGATTCGTAGCAGATACTCAGTAATTCATAGTAGACACTGAATAATTCATAGTAGATACTGAATGATTCATAGTAGACACTGAATGATTCATAGTAGACTGAAAAATTCATAGTAGACACTAAATAATTCATAGTAGATACTGAATGATTCGTAGCAGATACTGAATAATTCATAGTAGACACTAAATAATTCATAGTAGACACTAAATAATCCATAGTAGACACTGAATGATTCGTAGCAGATACTCAGTAATTCATAGCAGTTGCTAAACAATTTAAATCACATACTAAGTAATCCCTAATAGTAACTGAATAATTCATTGTAGTTACTCAGTAATTCATAGTGGATAGTGAATGACCTTTTGACCCTTGTCTCTGCTGTCCTTCAAGGTTCTGATTTAACGGCTGCTGGTCACCGCGTCGTAATCGTGGGCCAATCGTCAGATGAGTTACTAACAAACCCGGCACATAAGCAGCATTAGCAGGTCAGCTAACCTTACCATGTGAACAGATGGCGGCAGTTTTAGAGATAATGTTTATAGCAACGTTTGGATCAGCATTAACCCAGAACCCTCTTCAGATGAGCTGATGAAAAGGCACCTCATAAATATTCATGTTCCAGATCATGTTTCAGTGCATCTTGTGTCATGTCAGGCAGATGAATAACTAGCGTTCAGCACCAGCACTTACAGGCATGTTAAACATCTGAAGACACAGAAATTAATGTACAAATATTACCTGCTCATTCCAGTCTGCCTGAGGTGGAGCTTCTGAAAGCTGGATGGCCTCTTTGCTCAGGTCTGCATCAAACCCCCCTAGTTTATCTATATTTCATGCGCATGTGTTATATTTAGCCTCTGGTTCTCAGGCCAATCGCTGCTTGCTATTCATGTCGGTTCTTTTCTAGCTTCTGCGGGGGGACGTAGGACCTACTCCACACCAGAGATCACGCTGAAATCAAGACTGAAGCCGTGTTCTTCTGTATGGTGGTCTACATTTCTCTCATGTGCTTCGTTGAGCTCTGCCTGTCTGTCAGAAGTTTGGGGACACCTTGGCTTCTTGAATTTTCTGGATGATACATTTTAATGAAGAAAACTCACTGAAAAGGTTTAGTGCTCATAGAGTAGCTCTGTTTAAATTAATCTGATATGTCTGATGATCAGGTTTATAAAAAAGGTCTGAGTGCTGACGTCACTGTGAGGCCGGAACACGTGTTGGTATTAGATTAGAGCACACTGGCACATATTTGCTACAATATTCCAGCTGCTCGAGTTTGGTCATTCAGTTGTACTGGAAGAGGTTCTGGTTGTACCGAGAGGACATTCGGTTGTACTGGAAGAGGTTCTGGTTGTACTGGGAAGAGTTTTGGTTGTACTGGGAGAGGTTTTGGTTGTAATGGGAGAGGTTTCGGTTGTACTGGGAAGAGTTTTGGTTGTACTGGGAGAGGTTTTGGTTGTAATGGGAGAGGTTTCGGTTGTACTGGGAAGAGTTTTGATTGTACTGGGAGAGGTTTTGGTTGTAATGGGAGAGGTTTTGGTTGTACTGGGAAGAGTTTTGATTGTAATGGGAGAGGTTTCGGTTGTAATGGGAAGTTTTGATTGTAATGGGGGAGGTTTCGGTTGTAATGGGAGAGGTTTCGGTTGTACTGGGAAGAGTTTTGATTGTAATGGGAGAGGTTTCGGTTGTACTGGGAAGAGTTTTGATTGTAATGGGAGAAGTTTTGGTTGTAATGGGAAGAGTTTTGATTGTAATGGGAGAGGTTTCGGTTGTAATGGGAGAGGTTTCGGTTGTACTGGGAAGAGTTTTGATTGTAATGGGAGAGGTTTCGGTTGTAATGGGAGAGGTTTCG
Organism: Pygocentrus nattereri; assembly: GCF_015220715.1. Classification (NCBI taxonomy): domain Eukaryota; kingdom Metazoa; phylum Chordata; class Actinopteri; order Characiformes; family Serrasalmidae; genus Pygocentrus; species Pygocentrus nattereri. The sequence goes on from NC_051226.1 coordinate 681,440, forward strand.
GTTGTACTGGGAAGAGTTTTGATTGTAATGGGAGAGGTTTCGGTTGTACTGGGAAGAGTTTTGATTGCAATGGGAGAAGTTTCGGTTGTAATGGGAAGAGTTTTGATTGTAATGGGAGAGGTTTCGGTTGTAATGGGAAGAGTTTTGATTGTAATGGGAGAGGTTTCGGTTGTAATGGGAGAGGTTTCGGTTGTACTGGGAAGAGTTTTGATTGTAATGGGAGAGGTTTCAATTGTACTGGGAAGAGTTTTGATTGTAATGGGAGAGGTTTCGGTTGTACTGGGAAGAGTTTTGATTGTAATGGGAGAGGTTTCAATTGTACTGGGAAGAGTTTTGATTGTAATGGGAGAGGTTTCGGTTGTAATGGGAGAGGTTTCGGTTGTACTGGGAAGAGTTTTGATCGTAATGGGAGAGGTTTCGGTTGTAATGGGAAGAGTTTTGATTGTAATGGGAGAGGTTTCAATTGTACTGGGAAGAGTTTTGATTGTAATGGGAGAGGTTTCGGTTGTAATGGGAGAGGTTTCGGTTGTACTGGGAAGAGTTTTGATTGCAATGGGAGAAGTTTCGGTTGTAATGGGAAGAGTTTTGATTGTAATGGGAGAGGTTTCGGTTGTAATGGGAAGAGTTTTGATTGTAATGGGAGAGGTTTCGGTTGTAATGGGAGAGGTTTTGGTTGTACCGAGAGGACATTCGGTTGTACTGGAAGAGGTTCTGGTTGTACCGAGAGGACATTCGGTTGTACTGGAAGAGGTTCTGGTTGTACTGGGAAGAGTTTTGTTTGTACTGGGAGAGGTTTTGGTTGTAATGGGAGAGGTTTCGGTTGTACTGGGAAGAGTTTTGATTGTACTGGGAGAGGTTTTGGTTGTAATGGGAGAGGTTTTGGTTGTACTGGGAAGAGTTTTGATTGTAATGGGAGAGGTTTCGGTTGTAATGGGAAGTTTTGATTGTAATGGGGGAGGTTTCGGTTGTAATGGGAGAGGTTTCGGTTGTACTGGGAAGAGTTTTGATTGTAATGGGAGAGGTTTCGGTTGTACTGGGAAGAGTTTTGATTGTAATGGGAGAAGTTTTGGTTGTAATGGGAAGAGTTTTGATTGTAATGGGAGAGGTTTCGGTTGTAATGGGAGAGGTTTCGGTTGTACTGGGAAGAGTTTTGATTGTAATGGGAGAGGTTTCGGTTGTAATGGGAGAGGTTTCGGTTGTACTGGGAAGAGTTTTGATTGTAATGGGAGAGGTTTCGGTTGTACTGGGAAGAGTTTTGATTGTAATGGGAGAAGTTTCGGTTGTAATGGGAAGAGTTTTGATTGTAATGGGAGAGGTTTCGGTTGTAATGGGAAGAGTTTTGATTGTAATGGGAGAGGTTTCGGTTGTAATGGGAGAGGTTTCGGTTGTACTGGGAAGAGTTTTGATTGTAATGGGAGAGGTTTCAATTGTACTGGGAAGAGTTTTGATTGTAATGGGAGAGGTTTCGGTTGTAATGGGAGAGGTTTCGGTTGTACTGGGAAGAGTTTTGATTGTAATGGGAGAGGTTTCAATTGTACTGGGAAGAGTTTTGATTGTAATGGGAGAGGTTTCGGTTGTAATGGGAGAGGTTTCGGTTGTACTGAGAAGAGTTTTGATTGTAATGGGAGAGGTTTCGGTTGTAATGGGAAGAGTTTTGATTGTAATGGGAGAGGTTTCAATTGTACTGGGAAGAGTTTTGATTGTAATGGGAGAGGTTTCGGTTGTAATGGGAGAGGTTTCGGTTGTACTGGGAAGAGTTTTGATTGCAATGGGAGAAGTTTCGGTTGTAATGGGAAGAGTTTTGATTGTAATGGGAGAGGTTTCGGTTGTAATGGGAAGAGTTTTGATTGTAATGGGAGAGGTTTTGGTTGTAATGGGAGAGGTTTCGGTTGTACTGGGAAGAGTTTTGATTGTAATGGGAGAGGTTTCAATTGTACTGGGAAGAGTTTTGATTGTAATGGGAGAGGTTTCGGTTGTACTGGGAAGAGTTTTGATTGTAATGGGAGAGGTTTCAATTGTACTGGGAAGAGTTTTGATTGTAATGGGAGAGGTTTCGGTTGTAATGGGAGAGGTTTCGGTTGTACTGGGAAGAGTTTTGATTGTAATGGGAGAGGTTTCGGTTGTAATGGGAAGAGTTTTGATTGTAATGGGAGAGGTTTCAATTGTACTGGGAAGAGTTTTGATTGTAATGGGAGAGGTTTCGGTTGTAATGGGAGAGGTTTCGGTTGTACTGGGAAGAGTTTTGATTGTAATGGGGGAGGTTTCAATTGTACTGGGAAGAGTTTTGATTGTAATGGGAGAGGTTTCGGTTGTAATGGGAGAGGTTTCGGTTGTAATGGGAGAGGTTTCGGTTGTACTGGGAAGAGTTTTGATTGTAATGGGAGAGGTTTCGGTTGTACTGGGAATAGTTTTGATTGTAATGGGAGAGGTTTCAATTGTACTGGGAAGAGTTTTGATTGTAATGGGAGAGGTTTCGGTTGTAATGGGAGAGGTTTTGGTTGTACTGGGAAGAGTTTTGATTGTAATGGGAGAGGTTTCGGTTGTAATGGGAAGAGTTTTGATTGTAATGGGAGAGGTTTCGGTTGTAATGGGAGAGGTTTCGGTTGTACTGGGAAGAGTTTTGATTGTAATGGGAGAGGTTTCAATTGTACTGGGAAGAGTTTTGATTGTAATGGGAGAGGTTTCGGTTGTAATGGGAGAGGTTTCGGTTGTACTATGAAGAGTTTTGATTGTAATGGGAGAGGTTTCGGTTGTAATGGGAAGAGTTTTGATTGTAATGGGAGAGGTTTCAATTGTACTGGGAAGAGTTTTGATTGTAATGGGAGAGGTTTCGGTTGTAATGGGAGAGGTTTCGGTTGTACTGGGAAGAGTTTTGATTGTAATGGGAGAGGTTTCAATTGTACTGGGAAGAGTTTTGATTGTAATGGGAGAGGTTTCGGTTGTAATGGGAGAGGTTTCGGTTGTACTATGAAGAGTTTTGATTGTAATGGGAGAGGTTTCGGTTGTAATGGGAAGAGTTTTGATTGTAATGGGAGAGGTTTCAATTGTACTGGGAAGAGTTTTGATTGTAATGGGAGAGGTTTCGGTTGTAATGGGAGAGGTTTCGGTTGTACTGGGAAGAGTTTTGATTGTAATGGGAGAGGTTTCGGTTGTACTGGGAATAGTTTTGATTGTAATGGGAGAGGTTTCAATTGTACTGGGAAGAGTTTTGATTGTAATGGGAGAGGTTTCGGTTGTAATGGGAGAGGTTTTGGTTGTACTGGGAAGAGTTTTGATTGTAATGGGAGAGGTTTCGGTTGTAATGGGAAGAGTTTTGATTGTAATGGGAGAGGTTTCGGTTGTAATGGGAGAGGTTTCGGTTGTACTGGGAAGAGTTTTGATTGTAATGGGAGAGGTTTCGGTTGTAATGGGAGAGGTTTCGGTTGTACTGGGAAGAGTTTTGATTGTAATGGGAGAGGTTTCGGTTGTCATGGGAGAGGTTTCGGTTGTACTGGGAAGAGTTTTGATTGTAATGGGAGAGGTTTCAATTGTACTGGGAAGAGTTTTGATTGTAATGGGAGAGGTTTCGGTTGTACTGGGAAGAGTTTTGATTGTAATGGGAGAGGTTTCAATTGTACTGGGAAGAGTTTTGATTGTAATGGGAGAGGTTTCGGTTGTAATGGGAGAGGTTTCGGTTGTACTGGGAAGAGTTTTGATTGTAATGGGAGAGGTTTCGGTTGTAATGGGAAGAGTTTTGATTGTAATGGGAGAGGTTTCAATTGTACTGGGAAGAGTTTTGATTGTAATGGGAGAGGTTTCGGTTGTAATGGGAGAGGTTTCGGTTGTACTGGGAAGAGTTTTGATTGCAATGGGAGAAGTTTCGGTTGTAATGGGAAGAGTTTTGATTGTAATGGGAGAGGTTTCGGTTGTAATGGGAAGAGTTTTGATTGTAATGGGAGAGGTTTCGGTTGTAATGGGAGAGGTTTTGGTTGTACCGAGAGGACATTCGGTTGTACTGGAAGAGGTTCTGGTTGTACTGGGAAGAGTTTTGTTTGTACTGGGAGAGGTTTTGGTTGTAATGGGAGAGGTTTCGGTTGTACTGGGAAGAGTTTTGATTGTACTGGGAGAGGTTTTGGTTGTAATGGGAGAGGTTTTGGTTGTACTGGGAAGAGTTTTGATTGTAATGGGAGAGGTTTCGGTTGTAATGGGAAGTTTTGATTGTAATGGGGGAGGTTTCGGTTGTAATGGGAGAGGTTTCGGTTGTACTGGGAAGAGTTTTGATTGTAATGGGAGAGGTTTCGGTTGTACTGGGAAGAGTTTTGATTGTAATGGGAGAAGTTTTGGTTGTAATGGGAAGAGTTTTGATTGTAATGGGAGAGGTTTCGGTTGTAATGGGAGAGGTTTCGGTTGTACTGGGAAGAGTTTTGATTGTAATGGGAGAGGTTTCGGTTGTAATGGGAGAGGTTTCGGTTGTACTGGGAAGAGTTTTGATTGTAATGGGAGAGGTTTCGGTTGTACTGGGAAGAGTTTTGATTGCAATGGGAGAAGTTTCGGTTGTAATGGGAAGAGTTTTGATTGTAATGGGAGAGGTTTCGGTTGTAATGGGAAGAGTTTTGATTGTAATGGGAGAGGTTTCGGTTGTAATGGGAGAGGTTTCGGTTGTACTGGGAAGAGTTTTGATTGTAATGGGAGAGGTTTCAATTGTACTGGGAAGAGTTTTGATTGTAATGGGAGAGGTTTCGGTTGTACTGGGAAGAGTTTTGATTGTAATGGGAGAGGTTTCAATTGTACTGGGAAGAGTTTTGATTGTAATGGGAGAGGTTTCGGTTGTAATGGGAGAGGTTTCGGTTGTACTGAGAAGAGTTTTGATTGTAATGGGAGAGGTTTCGGTTGTAATGGGAAGAGTTTTGATTGTAATGGGAGAGGTTTCAATTGTACTGGGAAGAGTTTTGATTGTAATGGGAGAGGTTTCGGTTGTAATGGGAGAGGTTTCGGTTGTACTGGGAAGAGTTTTGATTGCAATGGGAGAAGTTTCGGTTGTAATGGGAAGAGTTTTGATTGTAATGGGAGAGGTTTCGGTTGTAATGGGAAGAGTTTTGATTGTAATGGGAGAGGTTTTGGTTGTAATGGGAGAGGTTTCGGTTGTACTGGGAAGAGTTTTGATTGTAATGGGAGAGGTTTCAATTGTACTGGGAAGAGTTTTGATTGTAATGGGAGAGGTTTCGGTTGTACTGGGAAGAGTTTTGATTGTAATGGGAGAGGTTTCAATTGTACTGGGAAGAGTTTTGATTGTAATGGGAGAGGTTTCGGTTGTAATGGGAGAGCTTTCGGTTGTACTGGGAAGAGTTTTGATTGTAATGGGAGAGGTTTCGGTTGTAATGGGAAGAGTTTTGATTGTAATGGGAGAGGTTTCAATTGTACTGGGAAGAGTTTTGATTGTAATGGGAGAGGTTTCGGTTGTAATGGGAGAGGTTTCGGTTGTACTGGGAAGAGTTTTGATTGTAATGGGGGAGGTTTCAATTGTACTGGGAAGAGTTTTGATTGTAATGGGAGAGGTTTCGGTTGTAATGGGAGAGGTTTCGGTTGTAATGGGAGAGGTTTCGGTTGTACTGGGAAGAGTTTTGATTGTAATGGGAGAGGTTTCGGTTGTACTGGGAATAGTTTTGATTGTAATGGGAGAGGTTTCAATTGTACTGGGAAGAGTTTTGATTGTAATGGGAGAGGTTTCGGTTGTAATGGGAGAGGTTTTGGTTGTACTGGGAAGAGTTTTGATTGTAATGGGAGAGGTTTCGGTTGTAATGGGAAGAGTTTTGATTGTAATGGGAGAGGTTTCGGTTGTAATGGGAGAGGTTTCGGTTGTACTATGAAGAGTTTTGATTGTAATGGGAGAGGTTTCGGTTGTAATGGGAAGAGTTTTGATTGTAATGGGAGAGGTTTCAATTGTACTGGGAAGAGTTTTGATTGTAATGGGAGAGGTTTCGGTTGTAATGGGAGAGGTTTCGGTTGTACTGGGAAGAGTTTTGATTGTAATGGGAGAGGTTTCAATTGTACTGGGAAGAGTTTTGATTGTAATGGGAGAGGTTTCGGTTGTAATGGGAGAGGTTTCGGTTGTACTATGAAGAGTTTTGATTGTAATGGGAGAGGTTTCGGTTGTAATGGGAAGAGTTTTGATTGTAATGGGAGAGGTTTCAATTGTACTGGGAAGAGTTTTGATTGTAATGGGAGAGGTTTCGGTTGTAATGGGAGAGGTTTCGGTTGTACTGGGAAGAGTTTTGATTGTAATGGGAGAGGTTTCGGTTGTACTGGGAATAGTTTTGATTGTAATGGGAGAGGTTTCAATTGTACTGGGAAGAGTTTTGATTGTAATGGGAGAGGTTTCGGTTGTAATGGGAGAGGTTTTGGTTGTACTGGGAAGAGTTTTGATTGTAATGGGAGAGGTTTCGGTTGTACTGGGAAGAGTTTTGATTGTAATGGGAGAGGTTTCGGTTGTAATGGGAGAGGTTTCGGTTGTACTGGGAAGAGTTTTGATTGTAATGGGAGAGGTTTCGGTTGTAATGGGAGAGGTTTCGGTTGTACTGGGAAGAGTTTTGATTGTAATGGGAGAGGTTTCGGTTGTAATGGGAAGAGTTTTGATTGCTGAATGTGTCTTGGAGAGATGGATATGTTAACGCTGCTGTGACATGTGACTCAAATGCATCTCAGTTTACCTCCTGCAGTGGTTTGAGCCTCCAGACAGTAATCCTGATACTCAAGATGCATGAAGTGACCAGGTGTAATCAGGGTCCAGACAGTTTTCTCAAAAGATCTGATCTGAGAAACACATCCGATTCACCTGCAGTCTGAATCATTTTTTAAATAATTATAGCAGCTGTTATCAGACAGAGCATTTTGATAAAACTCTCTTTCTCTCTGCTCTCTCACTCTTTCCCTCTCTGTCTCTCTGTTTCCCTCTCTGTCTCTCTGTTTCCTTCTCTTTCCCTCTCTCTGTCTCTCTGTTTCCTTCTCTTTCCCTCTCTCTTTCCCTCTCTGCCTCTGTTTCCCTATCTTATTCTCTTCCCCTCTCTCTTTCCCTCTCTCTTTCCCCCTCTCTGTCTCTCTGTTTCCCTCTCTTCTTCTCTTTCCCTCTCTCTTTCCCTCTCTGTCTCTCTGTTTCCCTCTCTTCTTCTCTTTCCCTCTCTCTTTCCCTCTCTGTCTCTGTTTCCCTCTCTTCTTCTCTTCCCTCTCTCTTTCCCTCTCTTTCTCTCTGTTTCCCTCTCTTCTTCTCTTCCCCTCTCTCTTTCCCTCTCTCTTTCCCTCTCTCTTTCCCTCTCTTCTTCTCTTCCCCTCTCTCTTTCCCTCTCTTTCTCTCTGTTTCCCTCTCTTCTTCTCTTCCCCTCTCTCTGTTTCCCTCTCTTCTTCTCTTCCCCTCTCTCTTTCCCTCTCTTTCCCTCTCTGTCTCTCTGTTTCCCTCTCTTCTTCTCTTTCCCTCTCTCTGTTTCCCTCTCTTCTTCTCTTCCCCTCTCTCTTTCCCTCTCTCTGTTTCCCTCTCTTCTTCTCTTCCCCTCTCTCTTTCCCTCTCTCTTTCCCCCTCTGTCTCTTTCCCTCTCTCTCTTGTTGACATTACATTTAGGCTGAACTGCAGTCTGAGTGCTGAGTAAATAGCCTGTGTGAGCCTGTTGCTGCTGATGGTGAGGTTGTTCCTCTTCCTGTGTAAATAGCTGCTCAGATTAAGTCCCATAAACATCAGTGCCAGCTTTATCTTCAAAATCGAGTGGATCTGTTCTTAAGATCAAAGCTACTGAGACGAACCGTGACTCATGGAAACACCTTAAAGGGGAACTGATCTTTCAAATTTCCTCTATAATTAACTGGTTAAGATGTAATCAGAGCCGTTCAGAGCGGTTCAAAGCCGTTCAGAGCCGTTCAGAACCGTTCAGAGCGGTTCAGAACCGTTCAGAGCGGTTCAGAGTGGTTCAGAGCCATTCTGAGCAGTTCAGAGCCGTTCAGAGCCGTTCAGAACCGTTCAGAGCGGTTCAGAGCGGTTCAGAGCCATTCTGAGCCGTTCAGAGTGGTTCAGAGCCGTTCAGAGCGGTTCAGAGCCGTTCAGAGCGGTTCAGAGCCGTTCAGAGCTGTTTGGTGTGAAACTCTGTTCTAGATAAACTTACTGAACCGTTCACAGTGGTGGTGATGGGAACCAGACACCCCCCTTTAAAAGCTCACAGAAAGTTCCTACATGAGATGGTTCTGAATTCACTGCCTGATGACTGAGATATACAGAAAACAAACACGGATATCAATACCAGATTTATGCAAAAGACCTAGAGCAGTATCTCTAAACTGGACTCCAGAGGGCGCCAATCTCAATATAGGCCTATAAAACCGACTGAAAAGCAGAGAAAACAGTCAGTTCTGACTTGTAAGTCCAAAAAGTCTCCCTTTGGTTACGTTTCTGTTCTCTATTTCCTTTCCATTCTTAAAAACTATGGTTCTCCAGGGGTTCTTTGGTAAATAAAGTGGTTCTATACGGAACCATGAACACTCAAAATACCTCCATGTTCTGCCAAGTGATCTTGCAGGCGCCTCTCAGTTCTACCAATATAAAAAATGAAATTACGGACATTCCAGTCTATAAATAACATGCGTAGAATATTATTTGGTATTGATATAGCTGTTTGTTTTTTAGGTGTTTGTTTTTTAGGTGTTTGTTTTTGTGGTGTTGCATGTAACTTTGATATTTGGGAATCTGTATCGTGACTGTCCTTGAAGGCTGAGGCCCAAATGTGTACAGAGAGGTTTTTTTGTCCACAGCCATGTTTTCACAAAAGCTTTTATTTAATGAAAATTTTCCATTTTTTTCAATTTTTTTGGTAAAAAGGACCAACTTATGCACAGACCTCCAAAATACAATTGTGAAATATCTTTAAGTATCATAATGTTATATTTTTACCGTATTGTCCACTCTTATCTCAACCAGGGTTGATCTGAATGTACTGTTGTTTGTGTTTCTGCTGTGTTTACTAACGTCTCATCACTCCGAGTCCTCACATATATACCTGTTCATCTCCTGCAGAGCTGGGCAATATGACAGTATATAATTATCGTGATAAATTACATCGCAGTATGTCTCAGTGTGCTTTTCTGAGGATATTATAAATATTATCATTGCTTTAAAACACTTAAAGTACACAATATCTCCAAAAGTCTTCACTCCCCCATCCAGATCACTGAATTCAGGTGTTCCAGTCACTTCCATGGCCACAGGTGTATAAAGCCGAGCCCCTCGGCCTGCAGACTGCTTCTACAGACATTAGTGAAAGAATGGGTCGCTCTCAGGAGCTCAGTGAATACCAGCGTGGTACCGTGATCGGACGCCACCTGTGCAGCAAGTCCAGTCGTGAAATTTCCTCACTACTAAATATTCCACAGTCCACTGTCAGTGGGATTATAACAAAGTGGAAGTGATTGGGAACGACAGCAACTCAGCCACGAAGTGGTCGGCCACGTAAAATGACAGAGCGGTCAGCGGATGCTGAGGGGCATAGTGCGCAGAGGTCACCGACTTTCTGCAGAGTCAATCACTACAGACCTCCAAACTTCATGTGGCCTTCAGATCAGCTCAAGAACAGCGTAGAGAGCTTCATGGAATGGGTTTCCATGGCCGAGCAGCTGCATCCAAGCCTTACATCACCAAGCGCAATGCAAAGCGTGGAATGCAGTGGAGTAAAGCGCCACCACTGGACTCTAGAGCAGTGGAGACGTGTTCTCTGGAGTGACCAATCACGCTTCTCCATCTGGAAATCCAATGGACGAGTCTGGGTTTGGCGGTTGCCAGGAGACGGTACTTGTCTGACTGCATTGTGCCGAGTGTAAAGTTTGGTGGAGGGGGGATCATGGTGTGGGGGTGTTTTTCAGGAGTTGGGCTCGGCCCCTTAGTTCCAGTGAAAGGAACTCTTAAAGCTTCAGCACCAAGAGATTTTGGACAATTTCCTGCTCCCAACTTTGTGCAGGCCAGTCAAGTTCTTCCACACCAAACTGGTTCATCCACGTCTTTATGGACCTGCTTTGTGCACTGGTGCTCAGTCATGTTGGAACAGGAAGGGGCCGTCCCCAAACTGTTCCCACAGAGTCCTGACCTCAACCCCATAGAACACCTTTGGGATGAATTAGAGTGGAGACTGTGAGCCAGGCCTTCTCGTCCAACATCAGTGTCTCACCTCACAAATGTGCTTCTGGAAGAACGGTCAGAAATTCCCATAAACACTCCTAACCCTTGTGGAAAGCCTTCCCAGAAGAGTTGAAGCTGTTATAGCTGCAAAGGGTGGGCCGACATCATATTAAACCCTATGGAATAAGAATGGGCTGTCACTCAAGTTCGTGTGTGTGTGAAGCCAGATGACCGAATACTTTTGGCAAAATAGTGAGTGTATTTGATCAGACAGTCTGATTAGTCCTGTTTAACTGGATTCAGTGCAGCACAGTGTGTAAAACACTGAATACAAATAATTAATTAATAGTTTTAATGAATAAAATTCAGTAATGAAAATAATTCTATATGGAATCATGGGTTCTTTAGAGTGACTGAGAATGTGCTGTAGATGGTTACCATGCCAAGCTTGTTTTTGGTTATACAGAACCATTTTCTTTGCTAAGGAACCCTTGAAGAACAATTTTCTAGTGTATTTTTAAAATTGTGGCCTTCCTTTGATTAGATATCAGAAAAAATGAATACTGCGACTTATTTTGTGTTGTATGAAAATTCCTGAGGTGTGGTGAAGTGACGTTCTGCCGTATCGCCCAGCTCTGCCTCACATATGTGCATCCTAGTCTTCCTCAAGGCTGAAGAACGTTCTGTTTCGTATTTCTTTGTTATCAATCCTGACACTTTTGAGATTTTGTGCTAAACGTTCTCCTAATCAACGCACCGGCCGCTTAATCACGAGGCCTAACGAGTCGGTTTGTGATGAACTGCTTTGTGATGTTGAAATTCTCTCATAACGCTCAGTGAAGCTCATCAGACGTTCCTCTTGTGTTCTCCCAGGGGTTTGGTAAACAAGTTGATGTGTCTTACATCGCCAAGCATTACAACATGAGCAAGAGCAAAGTGGACAACCAGTTCTACAGCGTGGAAGTAGGAGATTCCACCTTCACGGTTCTCAAACGGTACCAGAACCTCAAGCCCATCGGTTCTGGGGCTCAGGGAATAGTGTGGTGAGTACACTTGTAGCTGCAACACACCTCAACACTGGAAAACTCAGAGACCAATGGTCATTTAGAACCATGGGCTCTGTTGTGAGTCATATTATGCTTAAATGGTTCTTTGACTGGTGAAATGGTTCTTCAGATTGATGGAGAATGTGTTGTATGTGGTTCCATATAGCACCACAATAAGGTTGTTCTATTATTAGAGTCTGGAAAAGTTCTATATAGAAACAAATACAACACATTCTCCATCAGTCTGAAGAACCATTCCACAATGCAAAGAACCATTAGAGCATGAAATTGTTCTAAACAGAACCCATGGTTTTAATTAGAACCATTGCCTTTATTAAAGAACCCTGAAAGAACCATTTTTAAGTATGTATTTGCACAGAAGTATCAGTAAGTAAATATGATATGAGCTTTTTCAGCGTTTAATGCTGCGAAAGCTTTCAGGGCTGTTTATCTGATGGGGCAGTTTTGGGGTCGACCGGCTCTTCCAGGTGGTTGTTAGGAGCCACATTTTGAGCTTTATAAACCATTTAAAAGTAAGAAAAACAGAAAAACTGGGCGGATTACAGGAACGTACGTCGCAGTTCACACCCAGACGCATCATCGGGTACTCGGCCTGTGTTCTCCACTCAGTCCCTCAGCAGCTGTTCTCCGGCTCCGAGTGCTGCACAGCTCTGCGTCTGTCACACTAGAAGCTCTCAGACTCTCACCCACCGAGTCAGGAGAAACCCGCGGACTGAGTCTTTGAAGACGTCCATCCTGTCCAGATCTGAGCCGTGTCCCCCCTCCCCCCCCCCCCCCTCTCTCTCTCCCTCTCTCTCTCTGTCTCTCTCTCTCTGTCTCTCTCTCTCTCCCTCTCTCTCCCTCTCTCTCTCTGTCTCTCTCTCTCTCTCTCTATCTCTCTCTCCCTCTCTCTCTCTGTCTCTCTCTGTCTCTCTCTCTCTGTCTCTCTCTCTCTCCCTCTCTCTCTCTGTCTCTCTCTGTCTCTCCCTCTCTAGCTCTCTCTCTCTCTCCCTCTCTCTCTCTCCCTCTCTCTCCCTCTCTCTCTCTGTCTCTCTCTATCTCTCTCTCTGTCTCCCTGATCTACCCACCTTCCCCCTATGTCTCCTCCACCACTTACACCATCACAGCAGCTGTTTAATGCACTAACAGTAAACAGAGGGAGAGAGAGAATGAGAAAGTGAAAGAGAGAAAGAAAACGAGAAGGAGATAGGATTAGAGAGAGAAAAAGAGGGAGTGAGAGGAATGAGTGAAAGAGAAAGAGTAAAAGAGAGAAAGAGAAAAATAAACAGATTGAAAAGGAACAGAATGAAAAAGGAAGAGTGGTAGAGAGACAGTATAAAAGAACAAGAGAGAGTTAGAGAGAGAGAGAGAGAGAGAGAGAGGGAGAGGAATGAGTGAAAGACAAAGAGTAAAAAAGAGAAAGAAAAATAGAGAGAGAGTGAAAAAGGAAGAGTGGTAGAGAGAGAGAGTATAAAAGAACGAGAGAGAGAGAGAGAGGGAGAGACAGAGAGAGAGAGAGAGAGTTAGAGAGAGAGAGAGAGAGAGGGAGAGAGAGAGAGAGAGGGAGAGAGAGGGAGAGACAGAGAGAGAGAGAGAGTTAGAGAGAGAGAGAGAGAGAGGGAGAGAGAGAGAGAGAGAGAGAGAGAGAGAGGGAGAGAGGGAGAGAGAGGGAGAGAGGGAGAGAGAGGGGAAGGGTTTCAGTGACAGGTGGAACTGCTGGTACAGAAACGTTCTTGGGGCTGTAAACATCTGGAACCCTGCAGAACCGCCTCAGAGCTCTCACCATTCATCACACAGACACACGTATTGATTAGGGCTGTGAAGTGACTGAAATAATGAGTTGCGATCAGTTAACGTGATTAATCACAGTTGATCACCTGCTCATATTTGATCTACAGGGAGATTTGTGGATTAAAGTTTTGATCACCTTCAGAGATTCTGTAGCACTATTTTAATTGTGTGAACGCAGAACCCGAACAAGAACATCACGATTTCCACTGAGTGAGCGCAGTGTCAGCGTCCAACCACCGACCAGTGAGCGCATATATAGTCAAGTATATGAGTGTTCATATACAATGAGTGTATATATTTCATATATATCATATATACAATCAGTGTATACACACACATACTATATATATATATACACCCACATGTAGTATATGCAGTTGATCAGCATACACATATATTATCCATGAGTGTATATATCATATATTCATGTATACAGTGAGCAGTGTATGTGTATATATTATGTATATGTTAGATTGCTGCTGGTTGATTTCTCCAGAGCTCCAAACCCCTAAACCTGCTAGATCTGCTTGTTTGTTTTCAGCCTGTGTTCAGCAGGACACGCATCTCCAACACAAAGTACTGCGCAGCTCTTCTCTGCACATTATGTAAGGCCTTACGCAAGAATACGACTTCCTCATCTCTAACACGAGGCTGCTGTCACACGCCTGATGGGTGAGTGACAGTCGCTACAGCAGCGCTGAGGGTCCTGCTCTTCATCTGTAGAGCAGCAGCAGGTTTCTGTAGGACGGACAGTTCAGCAAGCGAAAGGAACGAGGGAACGAAGAGAAGGAATATGGGAAGAACTGCAAAAAAGGATTATAGGGAGAATTGATAAAAGGAACATTAGGAGAATTGAAAAAGGTACATGTAGAGAATTGAATATGGAATATGGGGAGAATTGAGAAAGTATATATAGAGAATTTAATATGGAATATGGGGAGAATTGAAAAAGACATGTAGAGAATTGAATATGGAATATGGGGAGAACTGAAAAAGACATATATAGAGGATTGAATAAAGGTGACCAGATATCAGGGGAGGTGGGGGACATTGACTCAGAATGGGCCATGTTCCGCTCCTCCATTGTTGAAGCAGCTGTCTGTAGCTGTGGCCGTAAGGTAGTTGGTGCCTGTCGGGGCGGTAATCCTCGAACCCGGTGGTGGACACCCCAGGTGAGAGATGCCGTCAAGCTGAAGAAGGAGTCCTACCGGGCATGGTTGGCCTGTGGGACACCAGAGGCAGCTGGCAGGTATCGACAGGCCAAGCGATCTGCGGCTTCAGTCATCGCCAAGGCAAAAACCCGGGTGTGGGAGGAGTTTGGTGAGGCCTTGGAAAGTGACTTTAAGTCGGCTCCGAAAAGATTCTGGCAAACCGTCAGGCGACTCAGAAGGGGAAAGCAGTGTGCCACTAGCACTGTATATAGTGGAGATTGTGTGCTGCTGACTTCGACTGAAGACGTCATTGGGCGGTGGAAGGAATACTTTGAGGACCTTCTCAATCCCACCGACACGTTCTCCAGTGAGGAGTCAGAGTTCCTCAAGGCTCTGGATGCTGTGGAGCTGTCTTGGCTGACACGCCTTTTCAACATTGCGTGGACATCGGGGGTGGTGCCACTGGATTGGCAGACTGGGGTGGTGGTGCCTCTTTTTAAAAAGGGGACCGGAGGGTGTGTTCCAACTACAGGGGAATCACACTCCTCAGCCTCCCTGGTAAGGTCTATGCAGGGGTACTGGTGAAGAGAGTCCGGCTTATAGTCGAACCTCGGATCCAGGAGGAACAGTGCGGGTTCCGCCCTGGTCGTGGAACACTGGACCAACTCTTCACCCTCTCCAGGACTCTGGAGGGCTCATGGGAGTTTGCCCAACCAGTCCACATGTGCTTTGTGGATCTGGAGAAGGCATTCGACTGTGTTCCCCGGGGTATTCTGTGGGAGTTGCTTCGGGAGTACAGGGTACATGGCTCTTTGCTACGAGCCATTCAGGCCCTGTAGAAACAAAGCAGGAGTTTGGTTCGCATGGCCGGCAGTAAGTCAGACTTTTTCCCAGTGAGAGTTGGACTCCGTCAGGGCTGCCCTTTGTCACAGATTCTATTCATAATTTTTATGGATAGAATTTCTAGGCGCAGTCAGGGGATGGAGGGTGTCCGGTTTGGTGACCTCAGGGTCACATTGCTGCTGTTTGCAGATGATGTGGTCCTATTGGGGACATCAGGCCGTGAACTTCAGCTTTCACTGGATCGGTTTGCAGCCGAGTGTGAAGCGGCCGGGATGAGAATCAGTACCTCTAAATCCGAGGCCATGGTTCTCAGGTGGAAAAGGGTGGAGAGCCCTCTCTGGGTCGGGGATGAGCTCTTGCCTCAAGTGGAGGAGTTCAAGTATCTCGGGGTCTTGTTCACGAGTGATGGTACAAGGGAGCGGGAGATTGACAGGCGGATTGGTGCTGGGTCAGCAGTGATGCGGGCTCTTTACCGGTCTGTTGTGGTAAAGAAAGAGCTGAGCCATAAGGCAAGGCTCTCGATTTACCGGTCGATCTATGTTCCCACCCTCACCTATGGTCATGAGCTTTGGGTAATGACCGAAAGAATAAGATCGCGAATACAAGCGGCCGAAATGAGTTTCCTCCGCAGGGTGTCTGGACTCTCCCTTAGAGATAGGGTGAGAAGTTTGGTCATCCGGGAGGGACTCGGAGTAGAGCCGCTGCTTCTCCATGTCGAGAGGAGCCAGCTGAGGTGGTTCGGGCATCTGGTTAGGATGCCTCCTGGACGCCTCCCTCGTGAGGTGTCACAAGCAAGTCCACCCGGGAGGAGACCCCGGGGAAGACCCAGGACAGGCTGGCGTGACCATATTGGCCAGCTGGCCTGGGAGAGCCTCGGAATCCCCCCTGGAGAGCTAGTGGAAGTGGCTGGGCCTCATTGCTTAAGATGCTGCCCCCGCGACCCGAACCCTGGAGAAGCGGAAGACGATGGATGGATGGATGGATGAATAAAGGTGTATATGGAGGTGTGAAAATGGAATATGGCATGTGTTTCTGGAGTATTTTACCACTGACTACTCTGTCCACTCTGTTAGGCAACCTATTCTGTTTAAACACCTTGAAGTACAGTACGTACAGTTAGAGGCTACGGCTCGTCTGCTGGATGGAATTCAGAGCAGGGACTGCAGGGAACAAAAGGAGGATTGATAAATCAATATGAGGAGCTCTGAGAAGAGCTTAAGAAGGGGAATTATGAAGGGATAAAGGGGACCTGAGAAATGGACATTATAAGGATGAAAAGAGGAATATGGAGATGACTGAAGAAGGGATGTGTGCAGGAATGAGAGGGATCCGGGGAGCTGGAGAAGGGGTCTGTGGACCTGTGTGAGCTCTTGTGTTGTGATCATCTCAGTGTCAGATTCATTTGATGAGGTCGTGTTTAATTTCACTGGAGTAGCCGTACACACAACTACCGCCCACTCAGCTCTCCGGTCACCAGCACACACAGCTACAGCATCGGGATCCGCACTGAGTGTCCAGTTTATTAGGTACACCTGACAGTCATTGGCCGCTTTATCAGGTATATGCACCACTGTAGCCCACCTGTCACCATGCAGTTTACCAGCCCACCTCCACCAGAGTTGTTATAGTTCTATAGTTAGTTATTTTTATTTAGTTTTGCATTTTGGTTCTTGATTCCAGTTTAGTTTCAGTTGGTATTAAGGAAGCATTAATAATTTTAATTTAGTTTTATTGAGTTTGTTTTAGTTGTCAGTATAATGATGAACGCTGATAGCAGGTATTTGATAAGTGTTGGATAAGATGAGTACAGCAGTCGACTGAGCTCATCTCAGCTCAGCTTCACTCGAACACACAAACACACGTCTAAACTCACATTCGCACTGAGAAAAACTAAAACTCAAGCTTAAAACCATTTTTTTCTCAGTAATTCCATTTCACTTCAGCCAGTTTTGCAGTGGACGTTATAGATTCTGATTTAGTTTTTATTTTTCTGACTTTTTGAAAAGTGCCATTTTTATTTTTATTGCCATTAAGGGCATTTTTTCACTGCTAATTTTCAGTTTTGTAATAGCTTTAGTAAATGTCATAGTTCACTATAATAACCCTTCCTTTCTCCCTTAATAGAGAAGGACCACCATAGGACCACTGCCATCCAGATATTATTTAGTTGCTTGTTTTGTCCTTGTTTATAGATAAGAGTGTGTCATATATGGTCAAATTACACTGTAAATACTGTCGCTTTAAGGGAACAGCACAGCGAGCTTCACTGGGGGAAAACAAACCAATTTAAGGCCACATTCACAGATTTGTTTACTTTTCAGCTCCGTTTTTCTGGTTGGATTTGCTGTTTTAGTGTGACATCATCCTGTAGTGTAGACCCCCCGTCCCTCCAGACAGCAACAGCATAATGACCTACGCAGTCAAACACATAAGCGTGACATCATTTTTGACACGCTCTCTCACTTTCTTTCTCTCTCTCTGACGGTCGCTGTGGCTGCCAAAGCGAAAATAAATAAATAACCGAATGAAATCCTGACATCTCTCTGGAATATTCCGCTGTTACCATGGACACAGTAGAGTCCCTCTCCGAAGACAAGCGTCTGTTTTATGAGCTGTCTTTCTGAGCGTGTTAAACAGCAGATCCTTAGTTTATCTTAGTTTCATTTCTTGAACCCTGCAAGGTTTGAAAATAGCAACTGTACAATTCAGCAGGTAATTATTTCACTTCAATGACACATGAACAGCTTTGGGTTTCGACCTGGCAGAAGTTCAAAAGGTTTTTCTGGACTAATGAGAAGGAGTACAGTCATGAATTTGTCTTCTGATCTGCTGAAACTCATCAGTGCCTGCACATATATCACTGTACACTCACTGCCCATTTAATCAGGTCCACTTAACATAGACTGTACTGTGCAAAAGAGACCACCCTTCATTTATTTAAGGCAAAATTATGTAAGAAGTTTGCCTTGTTACGCAGTGAGAACGGCGTCTCTGTTGTTGCCACTCCGGGCTGGATTTCCTGCTATAGTGCTATGTAACTTTGGAGGAGCAGCACGAGAACCTCTCGCCAGAACTGCGTGACACGTTACGACACCACGTCACACCAACAACTCAGCAGCTCTAAGAAGAAGCAGCGCGATATTCCAAACATGGACATCATGTTAGAGGCTACCAAGAGACTGAAGAAGAGGAAGAGAGGAAAGAGAGAGTGATCGGGCAAAACACTGAACAAGAGAATCTCGGACTTTTACCCATTAGCGATTCTGTCCTGATGTTAGCTGTAGTGATCGTCTCACGGCTAACGGGAAAACAACACAACTCCGACAGCAGAGCGTTGATCCCTGCCTGTGTTGTATATGAAACACTGCACTGTAACCCTGTCTGTGTCGTCTCCATCTCATGGAGTTCTGTAGTTTTTCTGGATGCCATAAGTGATCCAACCTCAGTCCCGTCTCAGGCGAACATGCAAAGAAGTAAATTCATCTCGCACCAAAACGTTTGCTTGGTCTGTTGATCTAACAGCCTTGAAAATTTGAACCTCCTGTAATTAAAACCCGTAATGTTTCTCTACCTTGTAAGTCGACATACTTCTTTCTCTTCTGATGTTCTTTGCTGGTGTTGTGCTGAATTCTGAAAGAATCCGACTCCCCATCGTGTGCACACAGTCGTGGGCTGGAGGTCAGGGAACCAACCCTGTGACCGGAAGGTCGCCAGTTCAATCCCCTGAGCTGACAGTATGTGACAGAAGTGACCTTGATCAAGACACCTAACCCCCGACTGCTCCCCAGGTGCTGTGGATAGGGCTGCCCACTGTGTGCTCACTGCCCCCTAGTGTGTGTGTGTTCAAGGTCAGCACACCTAGTAAAGTGGACAGTAAGTGTACGTGAGTCATTTTACTGAATTAGTTCAAAAGCTTTTTAGACATTTACAAGGATTATATTCTGGTCTATTTAAATCCAAGACATGAATAGAGATATTCAAAAGCTGCATCTCGCTGTTGTTGGAAGAAAACCTCGTTTCTCCAAAATGGTAACTTTACAGGAGAAGGAAAAGACCTACTCCACTTTTAATATAAATCAATGGAACTAGAACTTTTTCCAAGTCATTTTGGGCCGTTTCTTTTGGTCCATTCATCATGAAATTTACCCACAATGTAAAGAATAACAGGCTTTTTCAAACTATGTCAAAAATTGAAAAATGATATAAAATGGAGATACGAGGTTTACGAGGTCTTCTGACAACAGCGAAATATACAAAACCATCATTTATACTTTCTGTTGGGAGGAGTCCGTCACAAACCCTACGCCCGACGTTTACACTATAACTTAAAACTCTTTCGGTGGTTTTCTGTAATCTTTTCAGTTTGTTTTTATATTCTTGAAGTGAAGTTGTAAGATGTAGAGTGTAGAGTTACAATAGCTTTCATTTTTGAATAAAAACAAAAAGCGCTCATGTCGTTTTAGCCACGCCCCTGCGTCTCAGAGCAGGAAGTGGGGCTGCATCCCTGTCCCTCAGGGCCACATGGTGAGCAGTTAGATCCCACTGTTCTGAAGTAAAGTGGACCAAACTCTGAACGTCAGTGAGGAACATTAAGAATCTCCATATTTTCTGCAGTTCAGCTCTTTTTAGTGTTTTAGTGTAAAATCTGGTGATTTTCTGTGTGAACAGCTGGTCAGAGCTGAGTTTGCTGGTCATGAGCTGAGACGGTCACGACGGACACATTCGGTCCAGTTTGGCCCAGTTAGGACTGATTTCTTCAGTCATTAGTTTTAATAAAATAATGATAATTAAGGTTTAGAGTCGCTCAGAGCAGAAGGGGTTTAGTCTAAAGCCTGAGATCAGTTAAAAGTGCCGAATGTGTTTGAGCTCTGACTCTGAACCAGCTCAGTGGAGTCATCTATAGTGGTTTGTGTGGCAGCAGAATCCTGCATTAGTGATTCCCACAGCTTCAGCCATCTGCTGCCTCAGCCTGCAGTAGGTAGAGTAGATCACCCTGCAGTGTGTGATCTATAGGCACCGTGAGCCAAACTCTCAATGGCAGCGAAGTACTAGAGAGACTCACAGCTCTGTGCTTAGAGCAGTCATCTCACATTATGCTGAAGAACCTGCAGACGCTGACTGTGTCTCCATTCACTCACTGGTTCCGTATGTAGTGAATCAGTACAGGCTAAATAGGAATGCAGGCGCCGGATCTGTCCCTGGAGGGGAACGCTGGGACACTGACGACTCAATTACGTGTGACACGGATGTGAAAACAGGAAACCGATGCAGGACCAACGCTGTCGGCTGGGAAGCTGATCTGCTGCGCTGAGATCAGACATTTCGTCAGTTTTAGGCTGAAATATCGTGTTTTTTTCCACAAACATTCTCATTTCGTTTACACTGAGACCCAGCCGTGTGCAATGCTTGTGAAATACAGCACATTCTAACGTCAGGGTTACTGCACTGCTGAGAATGACCCACCACCCAAACAGTACCTGCTCTGTGAGGGTCCATGGGGGTCCTGCCCACTGAAGAACAGGGTAACAGAGTATCAGAGAAACAGATGGACTACAGTCTGTAACTGTAGAACTACAGAGTGGAACTGAACGGTCAGTATGTTGACGTTGTGGCTGGTTGGTTTACACGTGTAGGAGTGACAGCGCCGAGATGCCCAATAGTGGAAGTCGATGAGTATCAGACCAGCGACTCTAAGAAACTGAACGCTGGTTCTTCTTTGCAGAAAAGCAATTGGATTAAGATCGATTTTCACCAGTAAAGATGTACATACTGTACCAGCCAGACGTAAAAATGTCCTGTACGAAAAACAACAGAACACTCAATAAGCGAAAGAGCACCCATTAGCCGCTAACAGACGTAGTGCCATTTTGTAAAAAATGGATTAATCTAAACTGGTTTAAATGATGAAAGCTTAGAGTTAATTAGTTGCGTTAACTTCCCCAGATAGTATTTATTTTTTAAAGAATTTTAAATACTGAACAGTCAGTCAACTTGGGAAGCCCTCAGGTCAAAAATCCGTAGGGAAAAAAGTGCAAAAATGATTTTCGGTCTTGTGACATCATCAAGTATTTGTCTTTTCAAAGTAAAAGGCTTTTTATTTTAGATTAAACAGAAAGTGATGGATATGATGTCAGTGCCGTGCGCTAGAGGGGCACACAGACCAGCCGTGCTCATACAGCGTCTGAGGTCCCATCAGCCCTGTTAACACTTCCAAGTCTGGTGTCATCACCATTGATTACTGTTGCTTTGCTTTGCAGTTTCAATGTAACTACTTAAGATAAACATCTGCGGTTTGTTAACATGACAAAGTTTAGAATCCACACTCTTGATAAAATTTCTCCACAAATTGAACAAAGAACGGGAGGCAGTGTCTACCGACTCCCCATTACAGCTTTAGGGGTCTGGAAGTTTGGTCCAAACCTGACCCCATCGACTGAAACCCGTCTGATTCTGACTGAATGTGACTGGAGCCTGGACCCACCAAACGGAGGTCAAATAAAATGTTAAATTCTTTATCCCAACCTGAATGTCTGAGGTCTAATAAGCCAAATGAAGCAGTGTGAATGGGAGGAGGACATTCCAGAGACACCCAGCGATCGCCCACAGGTCCAGCACACCTTTTCGGAAGGTAGATAATGATGAGTCAGCATCTCTGCCCTTTAGCGCTGTTGGCGCTGGGCAGCGCTGCTGCTGCACCCTCTCTCTATCAGACTGAAGGGAACCATTTGTTAGTAAGATGCAGTTCCGTGTCGTTGGCCCCTGTAGACCACGGCGCTGGCAGAAGAACCGGTGATTTAAAAAGGAATGAAGATGACGGGAAGTCACATGAGCAGCGCCGTCCCTTTAGGGAGGAAAGACCGAGAGCATCTGCACCGCTTAATGTGGAGCTCACACTCGCCCACACAGTAACTCTGCCCCCGCTCGGTCCCCAGGTGACCACCACAGACGTCTGCGTTTAGTGTCCCATCGTCCTGGGAGACTCACAGGAAGTGGCTGAGACCAGCTGTGTTTTGTTGTGTGCTTTGTTGTGAAATTACAGTAATGCGTTCATCACAGCCTCAGAGGAAAAACCCCGCTGTTAAATATGGCTGTGTGTGTTTAACGGTTAAAGGAGGATTTAAAAGCTTTTTAATATTTATTTTCCCATGGATCAAGGCTAAAAACACGCTCCTTAAAGCCCTGTGCTGCCTTCACGCTGCCTTTACACTCTTTACTGCGCTCTTTCAGCTTTTCTCCTTACGGAGCACAGCCGCAACTCTCTATACCATCATTCTCCACCAGTCACCGTCGTCCAATTCAAGCCCAGAGAAAGGCCTTTGGGATCAGACGCTCATCTGTGCTTCTACACCCTCGTGGTTTCCTCTGTGTGAATCTGTCCCTGCTGAGCTGTTTCTGTAACGTCTCTCTCTTCCTCGCTGTGTCTGTACAGTGCGGGATACGATGCCGTCCTGGACAGAAATGTGGCTATTAAGAAGCTCAGCAGACCCTTCCAGAACCAGACTCACGCCAAGCGAGCCTACAGAGAGCTGGTGCTTATGAAGTGTGTCAATCACAAAAACGTGAGTAAAGGGCATGTCTTGGGTACTTATGACCCCCTCCCCCCCAAACCAACACCCCTCAACAAACACTGACGTGGAGAATGAACACCATCATTCTCCACCAAACACCAGCATGCTCAAACGAACACCATCATTCATTGACCCTATCCAAAATTATATCCAACACCAAGATTCTCCACTTAGCATCAAAACTCTCCACCACCGTCACGCTCCAACAAACACCACCCTTCTGCTCCCACTCTGATACCAGCGCAGCGTTGCCTTTTATCCACTGTAAAACATCATATTTGCACCAGATTTCCTGTTTTTATATATACTGGCACAGACAGTGAGACCCTGGGTCCCCCCACGCCGTGTCAGATGACAGAGCCACGCGCACAGGGTGACGGTGTTTGGACGGGTAGATTAATTGGTAGATTAGCAGATGCTTCCTCTGTTTTCACGCTCTTTTCTCTGTAAACAGGAGCATGAAAACAAAAGCACAGCCAAGCCTTAGGCACTGAGAGAGAGAGAGAGAGAGAGAGAGAGAGAGAGAGAGAGAGAGAGAGAGTCAGAGAGAGAGTCATAGAGAGAGAGAGAGACAGAGAGAGAGAGTCAGAGAGAGAGAGAGAGAGAGAGAGAGAGAGAGAGAGAGAGAGAGAGTCAGAGAGAGACAGAGAGAGAGAGAGAGAGAGAGAGAGAGAGA